>NC_133791.1:5071736-5212102 GCF_003597395.2 Chelonoidis abingdonii
CAGCTACCCACAGTGCACCGCTCCTGAAATCGATGGTAGCCTTGGACCATGGACACAAGCAATCGATTTTGTGATCGCATTGTGGACGCGCAAAACCGATTTTATAACATCGGTTTCGTAATATCGGTTTAAACTACTTCGAAATAATCGTGCAGTGTAGACGTACCCTGAGTCCTGTGGCTGAAGTTAATTTTCTTCTCTCAGCATGAGGAGGATCAATAGGCCCAGTGAAAGAGAAACACAGCCTAACTCATTTAAAGAGACAACAAGCACAAAGGGATGGGTCTTCATTTATTTAATTTGCAGGTGACTCATGAGACTCTATTAGCACATGAAAAGCAGAAGAACATGGACAGAGACAGCCTAACCTAGGAGTTCTCATGTTGACTTCACCATTACTGTCCATCATATTTTTTCTTTCCCACCCCATCTACTTCTACAATTCTGGCGAGAAAAAAAAAAGTCCTGGATGAGCTATTATTTTGCTGCCTCCTATGCCACCAAGAAATGCCCCAGCATGGTCCTGACAGAGGATCCTCTAGGGCAGAAGTACAGGAGAGAAGGGGTTTTATATCTGGTGGTGGGGAATAGGACTAATGGGCAGTAGAAATGCTCCCTTTCTCCTGAGGATGTCAAAGTGGGGAGAGAAACACAAAACAACTTCACTAAAATCTCAGTCTTAATTAAATCTTTGAAAGATTTCACTGGAATCCCTCTTTCCTTTATGAAAAGAAATACTCTGAACTGCAGTGCTCTCTGGTTGGATTTTACTGTAGTTTCATGGCTCGTCTTCCTTTGGGGCCATACTGACCCAAGAGCATGTTTTCTTCAGCTTCTGGCATCCGCCTTTCCTCTCCCCTTTCATTTAAGCATTGCAATATGGTTTTTTTATTACACGTTCCTTCGGTCACATTTGTAGTGGGCTGGTTTCCCTGTCCCCACTGCTAGTAGCACTCTAGCTTACTAAATCTCTCCTCTATTACCAGCCGACTTAAAATAACCACCAGCCTCTTCATTGCAATAAGCTTTAACTTTCCCAGAATAGACAGCCAACAACCTTGCAGTCTGAAGGTTTTAGACAGCTATACACTAGAAACCACTCAGAAGCCAGTAAGAGGAAGTGGTAAGGTACAGGTACAGTAAAGCATATTCCTACTAAGCAACAGATGAATGGGTCACAAAATCTGGTTAACTGGCACTTCTGGCAAGGTCTGCCAGCTATTTGCAGCAGTCATCAGCACATACCAGCATTTGCTGCCATGGCTGCCCTACGAGGTGGCACCCTTTGTTCAGTGCTTGTGGCTGCTGAGAGAGGGGTGATATTAGCTGTCTGATAACATCTGTATTTTTCCATCATTCAGAGCTTATTTTAAAATGATCAACCCAGTGAAGCCACCAATAACCAAGATGATCACTTCGCTAGCTGGCAGTTGGCTGTTCCCACCAAGGTAAGTATAGTTGAGATTTGATGCAGAAGGTGGAATAGATCAGTGCATTTGTATACACATATGTATGTATGTGTGCAGAGAGGAAGCTACTCAGCGTTAGCCATGAGAAAATCAAAGCACGGTACCCCTCCATTTGTTTCCTTTTCACAAAAGCCTACAGGAGCTGTCAGGAAAGGGCACCAGCATCTCTAATCTGCAGCCGTGATTGATGGATAAGTGACTAATATGCATAAAGAATGCAAATCTTCCTGTTTAGCCCTCGTCCACATGGAGCAAATCATTAATTCCACTGTACGTAGCAGCTCCTGCAACAGGGTGCATGGGGATTTGTTTGCTGCTATTTAACTGAAGCCCATCAATAACTATGGCAAGGGCGTCTAGGTCAAATTCAATATTTGACTAGTAAAGCTTATAAACCCTGGAGTTAACATCTCTGAAGACCTACGAAACGTCTGATTTTATGAACAGAGTTAGGTGTAATGGCTACCATTTGGTACAGGCCAAGAATAAAACTCTTCTAATAGAGAACTTCCTGTTCTGTTGGACCATAAACTCTTCATCTCTCTCAAATCAGATGAACTGATAGAACAGTGTGTGGTTTGTAACACCCACCAGAGTGGCAAGAGAAGGACCAAAAAGTTAGTACTTTCCTCTCCAAAGTGCTGTCCAAGTCAGCAGTGAATCCTCTCAATAACCCTGGGAAACATGGCCACCCTCCAGTGAGCAAATCACGTCACTACTCTACCCCCAAGGCCATGCAGCGAGACAGAGGTATCAAGTTGCCTCATACTGGGAAGGTGTTAACTGGAGAAGTGTTAACAGTTGAATGGTCCCTTGCAATGAGTATTAACTACTTACACTAAACAATCTGTTCCATCTTATATTTAGCTGGATATTCAGGGCATCTTTCCCAGACCTGACGAAGAACTCTGTGGAGCTTGAAAGCTTGTCTCTCTCACCAACAGATGTTGGCCCAATAAAAGATATTACCTCATCCCGCCACCCCACCCGCATCTCTCATACTGGGAAGAGTCAAATGTCTCCATCTAGCCAGATGTCTACAGAATTTTTTTAAAGGAAAAGTAAGGGGAAGGAGGGAAGCTATAGCAGAATGATCTGCATTAGGGAGCTAAGGAGAAAATAAGGAGATTCCAGGAAACATTCACACCAGGCCTGAAGTGGTATCAGCAGTCATATTAAAATTTCAGTGGCTTTTGTCTAAGTCATCCAATTGTCTGAGTGCCCCACATGCCCCGGGATTGGAGTGGCCAGACACAGGTAGCTACTCAACTTTCCAATTGCATCTCAGAAATGCTCTCTACTTTAAACAAATTAAAAATTCATCCCACCACGGAATTAAAACATGGCAGATTTAGAACCCAGGGGGCAGTCAGAAACCTCACAGTAAGGCTTAGTTATAAAGCTAGCTAGCCATTTATTTTTTCAATAATAAATGTCTAGTAGAGTAAAAGCTTGTGAGGTGGTGCCCATCAAAGCAGCTAGTAGGTGTGACACTGCAAAACACATTCCTACAGTGACAACTGCTCATTCAACAATATTATAGTCCTCAGCGTAAAACTAAACCTTTATTCAAATAAACACTGAAAATGGGAAAGGAGAATTCAGTGGTCTGAAGTGGACAGTGATGCATTTTCTAGGCCATATGGAGTTTGGCCTGATCAGAAGGCTCTCGCTTTGGGAGACTAATAACTGCATCAGAAGGGGTACCTTGTGATGTATTTTCAGACATATGAATGGCATGTTTGTATAGTACCTGCCCATCTCCTGCCTGCTTCCGGCCAGTTCTATTTGTCCTTCTCTTTTACAAGCACTAAATTAACATAAAATAGTATGAGGAAGGAGCCTTGAACCAAACATATGGCAAGCATTAAATCTGGCTTGGATTATTCCCTCTGCCACCAAGAGTCATGCCCATGATCTGCTGTGCACAATTAAAGTGCTCGGTTATTACTGCTTTAAAAATATTAAATTAAAAAATAGAAGCTCCACTTAGCACTCAACCCACAAGCTGTCCAGTGCATACAGAGTATGCTACATACAATGACATCCAATTTTGAGATTAGGTGGGGTGTGCAAATTATGATCATTAAGAAACCAACATACCAGGCGAGATCCACAGGAGTAAAACACAATCCATCTTCCATGCTAAATTAGATGGTTAGCCCATCTTTGCTCTCCCAGTTTATGGAGAGTATTAATTTCTCCAATGTTCCCTAAATGAGTAGGCCGATTATTCAAACCTGCCAAGGGTGCTGTATGTAAAGAGAAAGAGAGGCAGCACTAGCTTATCAGAGTCCTCTTCCCATTTTAAGACATCAAAACCAAAAACCCAGCTGGGATAAATAATATTGAGTGGCAACAGGCTTTAAGTTTCTGTGCACAGGTTTGGAAATGCTCCAAAACCTTTGCAGGTAACCTTGTTGACATTTTACGTGATAAGGTTTGATAGGATTTCAATCCACCTTGGGAAGAAGCCACGAGCGAAACATTAAAAGGTCATCTTTAAATGGAAGGTTGGAACATTGTAGCTTTCTAAGGGAGAAAAAACAGGGTTCTGCATCCAAGCTGCAATTCTCTCCCCGGTGCCCACCTACCTTTTGCTCAATCTCAAGGAAGCGCTTCAGGTCATCCGCATCCAGATAGTCCTTGTGGTTGCTGTAGGTGAGCATGAGCAGGTACAGATCACGCCGCGTCGACATCATCTTGTAGAAGGCGCAGAACTCATCGAAGCCCAGCATGCCCTGGTTATCGTCTGTATCAGCCTCCTGCGATACGCAACAGCAAGGTGGCGTTAAGGTGCCCCGTTTCCCAGAAAGATAATTACAATGGAGGCAATTGAAAAAGAAACCAAAACTAAAACCAAAACACACAACCCCTTGCGTTTTACAAAAATGTTGTTTTTAACCTGAACACAGTGTCACCTAGCAACGCACTGCTCAGGAAGATTTGGTTCACCAGGCTAAACTGGCATCATGAATGGCTTGCAATCCCCACCCCCATTCCCCCCACACCGCTCTTTTAGCCTTCCCAAACATCTGCATTTTAATGCAGGTTTCCAGAGCTCGCTTTCCCAGAGGCAGCAGTGTCCACTAGGTCCCCCACATCAGGAAGGTTCTCCCATCTACGGCAATGAGGCAGGGCAATATGTAATTGAGAACTGGGGAGAGGACATGCAGGTGTCCAGGAGAAAGGGGCCACTTGTGGTGTCTTGGGAAGGTCACTAGAAACAACATCATCCCATCGAGAAGCCCATGGCTCAGGAGCATACCTGTGAATTCCTGGGGCAGAGATACATACCCGCACGTTAATTTAATAGGGTCCTATTGAGGAAATAAAGCAGCAGCAAAATACACTGCCCTCAGGCACCCAGCCTACTAAGTGTATGCATCTCAGCGGTTCTCCAATTGCACCAGCTTACCAGGCACAAAACCTTCCCCTCGATCACAGCTGAAAGGGAGCTGTTCCAGACCAGTCTCATGCGGGTCAGAACACCAGTGGGGCCCAGCACAGAAGCTTATCACTGAGGCAGGGGTGATCCTTAGAGCACCACCAATTGCATGCATGTCCGTGACTGGAGGCCACTGAGATACACACCGTATTACAGCAGAGCCTGCCTAGAGGTCGCAGCAGAGTTCCTGCACCCGTCATGCTAGATGCTGTACAAACACATGAGACGAGAGAGCGTCCCTGCCCAGCTTACAATCTAAACAGGCCAGACAAAAGATGGAACAGCAAATATTTCCCACGTTTTACTGAAGGGGAATAAGGCACACAAAGTATACCGCAGAGCCGACGATAGACGCAGATCCTCTGCCTCTCAGGCCAGTGCCTTAAGCACAAGGCCATACTTCTGCGGTATGGCTATAGGATTCAGCGCATAATTCGCGGAGACAGTGAGCCACACACACCATCTCCGGAGATGTTCTACATTCATTCGGCATGTTTCTCCCTGGGCACACTTTGTGAAAACACTACTGAAAAAGGTCGTTATTCATCGATTAGAAATACATAGAGATACAGGAGTGAGAAAATTTCCCTTAGAGCAAACTATCCATTTAAAAACAAAAATCCAAAACAAACCACACCACAGAAAATGACCCAATTCTCCCCAATTATCCTCTGATGCAGTGGTTCTTCACCTATTTACCTATGTGCGCCGCATACAATACTACCTGTATAGCCCTGAGGATGTCACATGGGCAGCAGCTGTGTGCTGATTGGGCCGCAGGTGGGCTGCGGGTTGAGAACCACTGCTCTGAGGTTTCAAAGGGGACAAGCACTTTTTCCCCTTTGTGACCCATCAACAACAGGATTCTTCACAGGGTTTTAAACCTGGATGAAGTGCAAATATAGTCCCCTGTCAGCAAACATCATTATATCAGAGCCTGTTGGACTTCAGCTTTGACAATACAAAAAAAAACCCCACATCAATTTGGATTAGCAATTTCACATTGTATCTTAACTACATCACCGGTTTATTAAGAGTTGTTTTATACCTATAACTGCTTTGAGTACAAAAATCTGATTGCATTTTCACTCTGCCATCACGTAGGCCTCACACTCCATTAGATTTCAGTGGCGCTAATAACTCAGAACTCCTGTGCGATAATGCTTTCTGATGTCCTCTGGAATATAGATCAGCTCCCATTTCTGTTACACACTCACTCACTCATGCCCATCACCCCAATCTCAAGCAGTATTGTCACTCTTGGTCCTCTCCTTCCCTTCAGTCCTTTTGCTCTCTATTAAAGGGAGCCCCGGCTTTTTGGATGAATGGATCCCAAAACTAGAGGGGAGCATGATAGGAGAAGTGTGGAGAATTACAGATGGACAAGAGGTTTGGCATTTGGATTACCATTAACGATGCACCGCTAGCACGCCTTTCATCCAGCAGTCTCAAAAGCCCTTTATAGGCATTAAGCCTCACAAGAACATGTTAAGTAAATACATTACAGCCAGCAATTCTACAGACGAGTGAAGTGAGTCCCAGGGATGCCTATGGAGTTAGTGGAACAACCATGATCAGAACCAAACAAAACTCAGCTCCGTGCCCTAGGCAAGAGTCTCAATGATTTTCCTATTGATTTTGGGGAAGTAAGGGGTGGTGGGTAGGAGGGGCAATTTGCATGAGATCTGATTTTTAAAGGGTAACTATTTGTGGTAGACAAAACATGCAATGGCAAAAATTGCACATGTGAAGTCCAGCCACGCAGGGCCTATGCATCTGATTTGTGACTGCAGCTAGGTAACTGTCCATTAAAGTACTCAGATTTCTACCCACACCAAGCTGCAAGCCTAAAGAATGCATAGGCAGAAATTCTGCAGGTGTGTATTCTACCAGTATTCCCCTTGACCCCACTGACGCACCCACAAAAGTGGCCCGTGTAAATATAGCTGTTAATTTGCATGTCAGTTTATGGGAGCTAGCTGTGAAAAGACCCTTCACACTCACAAACTGAATAAAGGAGAGCTCCATTGCCATAAAGTGTCTCATAAAAAAGAACAGCTGATGTGAGGCATAAGGTTTTGTGCCTAATGAAAAGGACTAATCAAATCTCCCAGAGCTGCTGGGCTGAGCAATACCAATGGCATAGCTTTAAAAAGATTATTCAGAACAAATGGTCCACCCTTCCCCCAGGTAATCCCTCTCTAAAAATTAATTCTGAACAGTCTATGATGGGCAGATGGAGGGAAAAATACTTTGTACAATGCAGGCATATGAAATATGCAAAACGAGCTCTGTTTAATGAGCAGGGCAGATAAGGCAGAGTAAAGTCAATACTATGGCATAAGACAACTTTGGGGTATAATGAAAAAAAGCCATTCATCCAGAACAGACAGCAGCAGATCTCCTGAACAGCGAGAGTAATCCTAATGCAGCTCATTGCTTCAGTCTAGAGTCCACCACATCAACACTGAAGTTTCAATTAAAGTTGATCAGCTGTTATGAAGAGGAGAGGAGAGCAGGGGAAAAAAAAACATCTAGTAAATCATAAGGATTAAAAAGAGCCCCTTGAAGGCCTTAGGGTTCAGTTACTTTGTCTGAAGACACATTATCTGATTGTATCTGGGTGATACTTAGGAATGAGCTCCGAAGTCTCCAGTAAGGCATAGATACCAATGATGCCAGGGGAAAAGATAAGACAGCTGCTGCATACATTTGTAGTACTGCTGATCTGAGTCAGCCGGTGCACATCTCTGCTGCAGTGTCTGTAAAAATCAGGACCACTATCAGCCACAGACGAACTTTGAGAAACGTAGGAAGGCAAAACACTTACACATCAGCCTGAATCAAAAAATTCAGAGACCAGAACCCATCAAAAGCTTAAGAGTGTTCAAAATCCAAACTCAGAACTGAATTTTGTTTGTTGAGCATGGCCCCTCAAAAAACACTCTTATGGATGATCTCAGTCCAATGAACATCTCCCACCAAAGGCGCAGCGGTCAGGTCAGACCTCACCAAGCATTCAAATGGAGAAGGGTCCTGTAGATGGTTTAGGAAACAGCTAGTCCAGCATCGTCAAACTCGATCAGTCAGACAAGTCTGGGAATGCTGAGCTACTTGGGGTATGCCTACACTGCAACCCGGCGGCATGACTGCAGCACGGGTAGGTTAACGCCACCTACCTGAACTAACAATAACAGTACAACTACTGCTTAAGTTGTAGCCACGGTGCAGGGAGCCACCTATGCTGTTGTGGCTTCATTGCTATTGTTACTTGAGCTAGATCCAGATATGTCTACACACCTCCTCGCTGTGGTTAGGTTGTAACCTAGGCCTTAGGTTACAACAACTCCAGACACCTCCACTCCAGACTACGAGAAAATGCAGCTGGCAGCTTGGCAGATGGCAGGCAGAACAATGCACTATCCAGCCAGATGCCACATGTGCTGATCTTTTAGGATAGCTCTGAATCAGCACCTCCCATCCTTATTCTCACTTGGTCCCATTCTTATGGACGTGCCTGTCAGCGAGGATGGAGAATTAACTCCTTGACTTGACAAAATGGGAAATGTGTCTTGTTGCAGAGGCATGAGAGAGAGAGAGAGTGAATTGAGAATCAAAATTGCTCAGTAATTATCTTGCTAGGGTGGTGCTAACTGACTCCTTTCCTGAAGGGAGCTCTGTGTAGCTGGGCAGCTTGTCTCTCTCACCAACAGAAGATATTACCTCATCCACCTGGTCTCTCTCATATCCTGGGACTGACCCAGCTACAACAACATTGCATACATACTTTCCCACTGCCAGACACCTGTGCTCATTTACCATACAGAGCTTACCCATCCCTTTCAGACATTGTCCTTTGGAATTAAACTGCTGCATTATCAAGCAGGATGTACATCTCTCGCATAGTATCAGGACTGATGACCCCACAGACCTGTTTTAATGTTGAGCTCCTCCCACATCCCCACTTTGTTTTCCAGCAATTGAGTTGTCAGCCAGTTGCTTTGCACATTTTTGCTGTAGACAAGCCTAAGCACATTACAGATCAGAGACTGAAAGTTTCAGGCTTCTTGTACAGTCCAGATAATACTTCTTCGCTGCATTCCCTTGGCCTGCGCCAGGAAGGCTGCAGTTTTATCAGTTAGTTGGGAAAAGTCTCAGGGAACATAACACACCAAGACCACGGACAACAGCATCGAACTAACAGCACAAATTCCATTTAGAAGTCCCAGGGTTAAGTACCCATGCACAGTTAGCTCTCCAAGAACACGGCAAAACTGAAAATCCTTGATTTACCCAGAGAGAGACTCTCAATATGTTATCAGCGATACATTATCAGCTTCCTAGTCTATTCTCAGTCCCCAAAGAATCCACACACACTTTCTAACTCTTGCTTGCCCTGGATGTTAGATTTCTATTTAGCAGCTGACACTTTACCAACTCTTGAATTGTAGCAACCACAACACTGAAGCCAAATTTTGTGTAGGCTCTGAAATGGTTAATAGAATTAGGTGCCAGTTTAAAACAGGTCAATCAGTGCAGAGACACTGAACTTAAAGGAGCCCAGTGAAACTTATCTGAATGTACTTGTAAGCAAAACCTTGCTAATAATAAAATTGCACTCTTCCCTCCCCCCACCATGAATGAATGGAGGGGAGGTGCAGCAAACATACAACATTAATCTCCTTTAAAAATAAAGTTCCGAGTAGAATTAAAACACACCACTTTAATAAAAGCAGGCATTCATCCGAGTCAGTGAAAAGATATTAATTAGAAAAACTGAACCCAAGGGGACTGCCTTCAAACCCCATGTATGATGTACAATGTTAGCTTCACCAACATTCTGTTTAGTTCTTTCGTTAGCCAAGACAGAGATTTCTGCTTTGATTAGGCAATTCAAGGCTGCTTAATATCAGGAATTTTATATCACAGAACACCAATTACATCCATAATTCAGACCAGGCTGCTCTCATTTATACACTTTCATATGGAAAAGGCACATCCATTTTTTCCTCCCTTAACAGGATTTCTAAAGTGCCTGGCATATATAATTATTGCCATTCATCTGAAACTATTAAGACAAGAGTCTAGCATGCTACTAATAGAAACCCGTACTCTAGTCACAGAGGTTTTACCAGTCTCTACCCTTTGGCTCCCATCAATCTGAATGAGCTACCCTAGAAAGCAACTCCCTTTAATCCACTAATTTTAATGAGTTTCTGAAATTTCGTTTTCCACAGTGCTGCATTTGTGAGCGTCGTATTTGCTGGTATTGCAAAGAAGTTTTATTAAAACATTATTAAAATGTTCTGCCAGGTACAGAGACACCATCTCCCCCGCTCCCAAAAAGCCTCATTACAATCCAGCACAATTGATGAAAGGACAGGATTCTCAGTGGAGCAGAAGTAGATGGTGCACAGGGTCGAATAACACAGGTCTCAGCAGATTATAGTGCTGCCAGGTGAAGTGCATATTAATAGATGTATGAGTATTATCTTCCCACTGCCAAAGGAGGGAAGAGCCTTTGTTCTCCAACAAGCTTTTGACAACGGCCTCTTGTGTGCGCGGACACGTACATGTTTCTACAAAGCTTTTTAGCCTGGCATCTGCCCCCAAATGGAAGTAAATGCACTGAAGTGTATGGGACCATTGGGCTAAAGCTGGGGTAACTAGATGCACGTGCGCACCCGTGTGCTCAAGTGGACTCAGCACACTTGCTTTAAGCTAAATGTAAAGATGCTTACGAGGAATTCAGGCCCCATCTGGTTAGAGGCACTGAGGTCCTGAATGTGGCTCTGCAGAATGCACTGAGGGGAAGCTGCTTCTTTGCCTTCTACAACACTGCATCAGGCACTAACACCACCACCGCGCTCTCATCTAGCGCTTTTTATCAGGCCAGCTCAGAGCGCTGTATAAGGGAGGCTAGTATCATCACTCTCCTTTTGCAGGTGGGGAAACTGAGGCATAAGGGGAAATGACTTGGCCAAGGTTACCCAGCAGGCCAGTGACAGGGCCAGCAATAGAACCCAGATCTCCTGTGGCCCAGTCCAGTGGTTGGTTCACTAAGTAGCAATGCCTCCTGAAGTGCAGGGGGAGCATGGTGCCTGTAACATCCATTCAAGGGGAGCAGAATGAAGCCAGGCACTGAGCTAAGACAGTTACCAGACACAGTAACACATACTCCTTGGAAATGGACCTGGACTCCTTCCCTCCAGCTGGCCTGGGATTTTTAGAGGTCAAGGAACTCTCCCTTAGCCGATAGTACCAGGGCAGCCACTAGAGGATGACATGATTCCACAGGCCAGCGTTTAATGGCCTTCTGCGGCATGTGTTAGGGTCAGAAGCCCTACCACACCCGCTAAGGAGGCAGCACCCCCAGAGGTGCTACAGACCCTCTTAGTGCTCAGAGACTGCAAGGACATGGATGCAAGTGTGTCAGGAATACTGTGTGGGGAGGATGGGGTGAACCTTTACGTTAATGTGCAGGGCTGGCCACAACCTAACTAGGTGGCCAGGGTTTGCATGCAGCTCAAGCTTATTTCTCAGTTGAGAGGTAACCCCTGCAGTGCTGTGAGCCCAGACTTTGTACTAGTGCACAAGTCCCAGAACAAACCTACTAAGTTTCAATTTGCACGTGTGTTTGATTCATCTGAAACAGAGCAGATGGTTATAAATATCAGGGCTATGATGGCCAAAGCTGACCAGGGGAACAGAGTGCCCAATTCTCCTGGGCACCTTTGGAAAAAAGTCTCAGCCCAGAGTTTTAAAATCCCTCCTATTTTATTCATCCTAGACTTTATTCAGTTAACACAGACAAACTTGCTGGGTGTGTGAGGTTTACGGTTGAAAGACATCACTATAAGCAGCTCCTGTCCTGGTTTTTCCATCTTTTAACTGTGAGCTGTTATCTGTGCAGCAATTTCTATACCTGCAAGACACCAGAGACACTGAAGTTATAGGTACAATATATGCCCATGTATATGCTAGGGTAACCTGTATTTTGCAGTTGCTGGAGGTTTCTCAGCCTCTGCAATAGCTTCTCTGTCCCTCACCCCGCCCCTGCACTCCTGAAAGCCACAGAACCATTCTGTTTTCCATGCTTCAGTTGAGCAAATCCTATCGTATATCCATAGAGGAATCTACTTTGGACACAAGAGACAGCAGGGCAGGCTTTAGCATCAGCTGTCAGCAGGATGAAGAAAACACAACAGAAAAAGTTGCAGGCTAAAAATATTTTCTGGCCGGAGGCACCAGAATAAATCTTCTACCACAGTAACGAGGCAGGGGAAGGAATTCGGAGGCGGTGTCTTCTCTCCCCATGATCAAGTCGGATCATTTCCAAAGTACCACCCTGCCCCTGCCTCCTCTCCTCATTTTCCTATAAAACTCAAGGGAAAAACCAAAATCATAAGCCATAAATCCTCAAAGGCTGCTTGTGGTGGGTGGGAGGGTAATGCTGCCTTCCAGTAAGCAAGGGGTTAACTTTGCCTTCCTTTCCCTCCCCAGTTGCATGAGCACTCCAGGGAAGAGCAGAAGGAGAGGAATCCAGAATGGCATGCACACGGGTACTGAGGGCTGGGAAACCCATCTGGGCAGGAGTGTTTTTGTTCTGGCTGGTATGTCTGTAAAACAGATTGATTGACTTGATTTCTGCTGGGTCACACCAGCAGTTAGGGTATGTCTACACTACCCGCCAGATCAGCGATCGGGGATTGATTTATCACGTGTAGTGTAGACGCGACAAATCGATCCCCAATCGCTCTCCCGTCGACTGCTGAACTCCAGGTTGGCGAGAAGTGGAAGCAAAGTCGACAGGGGAGCCACGGTCATTGATCCAATGCCATGAGGACGCGAAGTAAGTAATTTTAATTCGCTCTAAGATACATCGACTCAGCTACGAGAATAGTGTAGCTGAAGTCGATGTATCTTAGATCGACACTCCCCTCCCCCAGTGTAGACCAGGCCTATGAGTAACAACAATACAGGCAGCTCAGGCAGGGGCAGTAAGGGCTATCCATGAAGATACCTATTCACACAGGGTCTGCATTGCAAGGGAAAATCTAACTCTGCTCCTGCCCTAGGGCAATGTTACAACTAGTTGTTAATGTTACTAGTAGTGAATCTATTTTCCTAGTGCCTTTCATTCGAGGACGGCCCTGCACTGCCCAGACAGTGAACCTATGCACCACTCAAGTCCTGCCAAGAGGTTTTAAGCAGTGTCTAGCCCACTTCACAGGGTTGCATTTCACCCACAGACATGCAGTGGGTCAGTGGTACAGCTGGTCAGAGAACGCAGAAGCCCCAGTTACAGAAGTCCCTAGACAGCATGCCAGGGAACAAAGGACTACAGAGATTGGCACTGAATGGTTACAGGAAGATCATTTTTGGGTTCCTCCCAACTGAGACGCAAAGCATCAGAGCTCAGTCAAGGAAGGTCTCATGGCACAGTGACCAGCACACTAGGATTTCAAAGGAATCTGGTAGCAGTTCAAACTGTACTGTGCCTCAACTGCATTTCCCCTGAGTGCAGTTTGGAATGGTTTTCACCCAACTGATTACATATACAGGTCAAAGGCAGTTTAACACTGGCAATGACTCCAAGATTCCTTGTTTGTCTAGCTACAGAGCAAGAGGAGAGGCTCACTATGTCAAGGCAGATTCATTCCAGTCCTATTGGACCAACACAAGCATAGAGAGTCCAGAAGGCTGGTTAGAAAAACTCTAGGAAGATGAAGGGATGGACTTGGAGATAAATCTTTCGCCACTGAGTCTTAAACCGGTTGCAGTCTGTACAAGAGCTGTACAAGTCCGTACAAGAGCTGGAGACACTACCTGGACAAACAGTAAGAGAGGAAGGATGGTCTAGTGGTCAGGGCACTAATCTAGAACTTGGTACACCCGGGTTCAATTCCCCGCACAATTTCCCATGTGACCTTGGACAAGTGTAAAATGAGGATAATAGCACTGCCCTACCCCACTGGGGTGTTCTGAGGGTAACAACACTAAAGACTGAGGTGTTCAAAATCTCAGAGGGTAATTGGGAACTGAGTGCCTCGCTCCTTTGAAATCCCACCATTTAGATTTTTTTAAAACGTCCCTTCTCTCCAATTTCCAGCACATCATCAACAGCAAGGCCGCCTCTTTAAAATTCTGCTACTGTTGGCATGTTTCTGAGTGAGGCACATGGCATACAGCAAAGGCTACAGTTATTTGCCTACTATAAAAACACCACACTGACTGAATTCCCATCAGGGTCCTGTGCAAATCAGCTTTTTGATCATTGGTGTGAAGGCAAAGATGTATCTTTAATCCTCTCCTATTCAAATAGACAATAAACTGGGTCAAGTACAACAGCAGAACTAATTGCAAAGGAGTAGCTATCTGCATTGCAACAGACATGTATGCAGTGTTGTTGTAGCTGTGTCAACATGACATATATGGGTATCTGCATACTTGATACAAACTTCAACAAAAATAGAGATAGTTGCAGGTGTGATCGGAGGAGACCAAGTCAGTGACTGGACTTCAGATCAACAGGTTTGTCAAGAAAAATTTCTCTGCAATAGTCATACAGATACATGCTTTGGCCATATCTAGCAATGTTATCTTTGATGTCTGGCTGCCCCAACAAGAAACCCTGATAAAGCAATTTAGCAGAAAGTTATCTGACATTGAGTGGGCTTCAATTTTTTTTTTTTTGCCAGTGAATGTCTTTGGATATAAAAGAACCAGACTTTACACTTCTCTGCAGAGAAGTCTACCACCAAACCAGACTTTAAGAAACCAATTTTTACAGTGTATAAATGGGAGATATGACTTGTTAAGATCTCCACTACGAAGGCTTCAGAGGACAGATCCTCAGCTGATGTCAATGGAACTAGGACACTTACACCACCTGAGGACCTGACCCCAGGACAGGATGTGATGCTAAAACACATGCACCTTACAAATGTCCTTCCTTGATCAGGGAAGTTTTGGAGGAATCCTCTGCATCTTACCAGCAGAGTAGATTTTAAACAAAACACGTGAGACCCAGAGGTCAGCAACATCTCATTCCAATGAACAAAGATCTTATTGTAGTCAAGTTTCCTAACTGCTTTTGTTCTTCCAGCAGCCATCTGTTATGTGAGGACTTAATTTAGGATGTAAGCTATGTTTTCTGTGAATGTCTTAGCATGTTTTGAGGCTTTTTAAAGAGAAATTATTATAGTCAAGCTACAGTTTCCAAAATGAATTTGGTCCATATTCTACAAGACAGGTTAGTGCACAAGTCCCAGGATGATGGTCAGAACAGGCATAGCCCAGTAGAACTAGACAGTAGGTCTCAGATTCAGGGCTCCTGAAAAAACACCAATGCCAACTCTTTAAAAAAAAGAAGAAAAAAGTCTCTACATTCACTATAGTCCCTGGGGTGATGGCTCATGTCTAGTCTGAATTTTAATTAAAAACTAGCTTAATAGGTTCACCACCACACCAAGTAGCTGCCCATGTACACAGAATTCACCACGAGGACCACAATGCAGCTCCTAAGGAGACTAACCCCTTCTCACCCAATCTTGCACATACAAAAAAAGGGTCCCATTGGTGGGCTTCTGGGTTTACTGCCTGGCAGCTTAAGGGCATATTTTCAACAGCATGATAAAAAGAGCAGGAATTTGGACAGCCAGTTATCCTCTGTATTAAGCCAATCACATTCCCAATCTCTCTTATGCATACTCTCCCTCACCTCACAGACAATCAATTCCTTTCACCTCACTCATTGCTCCCCATAGCCGGAACCTCTACAAGAGCATTTTAGCCCAACTCAAGTGGACATTTAAACAAAGATCGACTTCAAGCCCAGCCACAGATCTTTTCCTTCTCCACTGACTATGAGCAACATATTCTGGGCTAAGCACCCAGCGTGTAGGAGGAGAAAGGTTGGGCACTTTACTGGGCATCCCATAATTTACCCACTAGAAGCAGAGCAATTCACAGAGCGCTGTGCGAAAGGGAGCGTGGCAGTCATAATTACTCAACAGAGATTTGGCAGGAGGATTAAGACATCATTTGAAAGAACAGAGCACTTTGAAGAAAGGAGGAAATGCCAAGAGAGATCCCTGGAGTCAAGAGGGAGATAACATCTTAACAACTCATGTGACCTAATTCTAGGCCAAACTTAAAGAAGAACAGGGACAGTGAAGAGGGAAGAAAGGGAGTGACAGAGAAGGAAGGTGAAGCCACAGCCCCACTGTTGCACACAGTAATCACCCCAAGCAGCTGTCCACAGCAGTGCAATGACTTCCCTGTTTGCCAACAGCCTGGCATTATGCATGAGTCACTTCACTCTATTTAGCAACAGCACTTTGCTAGACCATTAAAAATTAGGACAATTAGGTTAGTGAAATGGGGGCTTAGCTACAGATCAGGTCACTGGAAACAGCCCCTTAGAGTGGGTAGCTTTCAAAGTCATTGGACCTAAACCCAGGTTTTGCTAATTAAGGTGTTTCTCAGTCAATCCATAGGATCTTTAAGTTTGTATCTCCATTTCCCTCCCATAGTACTCCTTCGGAGTCATTTCTTCCTTTCAAACTTGGGAATGGCACCCCAATTATTTGTAGAGCAATAGTTCTGCTCACAGAAGTTACTTGGTGAGAGGCAGCAGCTGGCTTTTGGAAAAAGCACGTGGTTTGCGAGCACAGTCCACCTAGTCACCATCACCGAAGGAGCATCCCATTGCACGTGGAAGAATGCCCATTTCACTCCACAGCTGGAAATGATCAAGGATAATCAATGACCATAGAAGACCAGGTTTATAACAAAACTGGTCAAATTTTGATACTCTGTGAGAGAAAGGGTATCACCCTGCGCCATGAGTGGTCCCAACAAGTCCCTTACTTCTGGAGTTAGAAGAATCATAAGACTGGAAGGGACTTCAATAGGTCATCTAATCCAGTCCCCCGCAGTCATGGCAGGGCTAAGTATTATCTAGACCATTCCTGACAGGTGTTTGTCTAACCTGCTCTTAAAAATCTCCAGTGATGGAGATTGAGATTCCGCCAATGAGGAAGGCATGGTTCAATGCAAGTAAGGGTATGGAAATCTGGCCCCAAGCATAGGAGGGTAGGGCATGGAAGCTGACAGAGGCAGATGCACTTTTCTTGTCCTTACACTGTAAAACTCCAGAAGCAACTTGGTGCAAGTATCTTTTTCCTTTGCAGCTAAGAATTTACTCATGACCCCTTTGTTTCCAGAGTTCTCTCTGACTTGCTGAAATGCACAATGCGGCATCCAGTTAGGGTACAAAAAGGAATTTGCTAGCGAAGCATTTACTCTCTCTCCTGTCGTGTTGCACATTAGATCTCTGCAGCTCAGCCCTTTCCCCCTTAGAAATAATCATTCTCACTTCTTACCTTAAACATTTGCTTGACTTTCTGTCGGGGGAGGTTCACATTCAGTTTGTGCATCAGCTGGAGCACCTCGTTAATACTCAAACTGCCATCACCATTCTTATCGGCCTCATCAAAGGTTTGCTTCAACCACATTTAATTGGAGTTAAGAAAGGCAATGGAGCATCAAGGGACCTTACTGGACATTATTTGGGCCTGGTCTATACCTAAAATGTACATGGACTTAATTCACACCCCTGAGAGATATTGATACGTGATACTTCCATTGACCACTAAAATCTTCTGTTGACCTAACTACCACCTCTCAAGATGGTACATCTACTAGAGTGGTGGAAAGACCCCCTTCGTCACCGCAGAAAGTGTCAACTCTGCAAGTGCCACAGCGGCAGCCCTACACATTAGTGGACTTTCTACTGAAATTATAACCACACATAAAAATCAAAGAAATAGAGCTGAAAAGGATCTCAAGAGGTCTTCAAGTCTGACCCCTTGTGCTGAGGCAGGACCAGGTAAACCTACACCGTCCCAACAGGTGTTCGTCTAACCTGTTCTTAAAAATCTCCATTGACAGGGATTCCACAGCTTCCCTTGGAAGCTTTTTCAGGAGTTTAACTGCACTTACAGTTAGAAAGATTTTCCTAACATCTAACCTAAGATAGTTTAACTAGAAAAACAATAAAGCAGCTGTATTGCCCATGAACTAGATTTGTCACTGGGAGTTCTGACAGCCTAAGCCAGATATAAAACCCCTCCAATACAAATGATGCAAATGCACCTCAGGTGCTGTACACAAGCTTTCAACAGGTTCCCAGCACCTTTCCTCACTGGCACTCGTTAAACAGCTTATTGGTCCCAAAAAGAGCTGAAGTTCTTTGCAGCCTTCCTGAAGGCTGACAGTTTGTCACACACCTTGTTATGGTGCCTCTTTCCCAGGCTAGGATCTCAGACTGCTCAACCTAACGCTGCCTTGAGCTGTTAGCTAAAGAGACCCCAATGCCCTTTTCTTCTCACCAGCACAAGAGCATTCCCCCGTAAAGGGAAATAATAGCCGGCTACGTGCAATAGTAGGGGACAGGCTTTCCTTTACAGAACAGGATCTAATAAGCAGCAAAGGCTTCCTACCTGCCAGAGTTAACATCAGAGATACCCTACAGTGGCCATCACCAAAGAGACAATATTTGGCAAGTCTATAATCTGTTTCCTAGTCTAAGTACAGGGAAAGAAAATGATGGCATCTCGGAGAGATCTCACTGTGTGGTCACTAGCAGCAAATTCGGTCTTGCAGTGGTAATCACAGTAGACACCCTGCAATAGACCAGCATAGCAGAGTGATCCAGGTATTGCAATAAGCAGATATCGATGGTGCCTTTAGCATCTCAGCAGCAGCCCAGAGCCAGGATCTCACTGCCTAATTTGGGGTTTGATGTAGTTTTGTCCATGCAGACTATTTCCTCCTGTCCCTGATATTAAGGCGTGGGAAGAGGATTTTGGTCTACCTGCGCGTGAGCTTTAAATGATGCCTATTAAAATCCTGCTCACGTGAATCTTCTCAGCAGCAGCACTGGCTATTTACCCACAAATACACAATGAGAAATGGCTTTAAGCTCTAAACAAATATGAAATTAGGGTTGAATTCTGCAACCTGCAGAGATGGATAAGGCTGCACTGGGTCTAACTGAAGGCAGAATGTGGCCTTTTATTTTTTTAAATTTCATTCTCCCTCCACCATATGCCTAGCACAGGCCTCTACTCCTCTTGAATGACTTTTGACATGCAAAGTGTCAGCTGTTGAGACTTTCCTGCAGGATGACAACTGGTGATAAGACACAGCACCCACTTTCTCCACCCCCCAGCCTCTCTCACTCATTTGCCCCTTATTCTCAGCTCAGAAGGCTGAAAACTACCCGCTAAGGGTATTGTCAAAGACACAAAGGGCAGGTAGAAGCCCATCTCCCGCTGAACGTCAATGGGAGTCATGCACCTAATTTGTGCCTTTGAAAATTTCCCTCTGGCTTTTTCAAGATGTGCGTGAGTGAAAAACAGAAAACAGGAGAGCGGGTGTGTGGGCTGAACTGGAGGAGGGGGTGCAAATGGGAGCGCGCAGAAGGGGGAAATCTCCTCTAGGATGAAACAGAGCATGGAACGCTGCACCCCATACTCAGGTGTGTTGGGCCCTTTGAGAACAGGCACATGTGATAGGACCCGTTGTGCAACTCTATGTCTCACACTTGCTGCCAGTGAAATAAGCACTAAGGACAGCTCCACAAATCCCTTTAGGAGTGATACCGCCCCACCCTGCTAGACACCCTCCCCCACAGCACAGAAGGATATTGGTCTCTGGTCCTCTGCCGTTTTGACAGGCTGTCTTCATCGCTGATCCCTGCCATCAGGTATTTGAGCCCCGTGATCCAGGTGCGCGCCTCCTCCCCGCTGGAGGACACCAGGTCGAGAGACTCCATGTGGTCTCCATAGTAGATGCTGAAGCAGCAGTTGGGGTCGAAGCTGCCATCGGCATAGCGCTGGAAGATCTCCGACTGCTTCCCCTCACATACCTCCTGCATGGAGTCAATGGAGACTAGAAGAACAAGAGAGGCACGTGGCTCGTTACAGACGGTCAGTGGAAGATTATTAGTGTTAGTTAGTTACAATCAGACTCTTGGAGGGAAAAGGATCCTCTTTTTTGTCCTGGAAAAACAAATCACCCCCTTTATCCTCATTGCTGAGCATTACCACTTGGCCAAGGACTTAACAAATGAGAGCTTTGCCACTGGAGGCCAAGGCGTGGGGGATGATTTGTAACAAAATGTGCTCAGACAAGCAGCCAGATCTTATTTTAGTCTGAGAAGGTGAAGGGGCACGAGGTAATCTGCACATTAATACAAGAGGCTCTTATGACACACAGTTTAGTTTCTAGTACTCTTGTGCCTTTCCTTTAAGCTTTTGTAACCTGTCTGTATTGACATCCAATTGTTAGTGACTCTTTTCCACTATTCTTTGTGGATATATTCAGGTTTCTATATTCTTCAGCTAGAAATAAAATCAAACACAGTTTGCACATTACAGTGGTTTCCCTACACCCAATCCATTGTAAAGAGAGCCTACACATTGTCTATGAAGGAGTCAGAAGCACATGCAGCCAGCCAGCCCCTGCCATGTCTTCACCAGCATTTACACAGGCATATGGAAATAAACAGGCTTTCTAAACACACACAGTATTATTTTACAGTTTATCATGAAATGCAGCTGGATGCTATTTACGTAGATCCACCCAAATTTAGCCAGTCTTGCTACTTGGTTTCTTTTTTGCTGTTTCCACAGCACATGGGATTTCTTCATTCCTGTCCTTCACAGAGATAGACCCAAGCTGCAAAGTTTTGAGGCTGGATTCCCCAAAGGTCAGATCTCGGGGTGTTGGCTTGAGCTCCATCTCCTCTCTCAAAGTGCAGTGCAGCGGCATCTTTTATTATTTTAATGCTTCTTCTCCGTAGTGCTTTTACCTTAAGAATAAACGGCTTGCATAAAAATTGTTGTGTGATATCTATAGCTCTGGGCACATCATACTGTTGACCATCTCCGGAGGAAAAGCAGGCAGACCTGCTTGGGAAGCCTGTCTTTGCTGGGAACAGCTCAGCCTGGAGATACCCCAGTCAGACGGGAGAGATGTGCGTCTCCACCCAAGAGAGAAGTGATGGCAGGGTTTCCAGAAGCCTATGAGTGGGTGTCTTTACTGAAGGGAAATATAGGGGCAGTTACATTGCATTCTGACCTAAGTCATTTAGGGTGTCAGCATGTTGACCTCTAGGGAAGGATGAGCAGAGAGGAGATGGGGTCTTGTTATGTTGGGGGTCATTAATGGGAACCCATCAACTAGTTGTTTGATCTACAAACACAATTGCAGAGATGCTTAAGGCTGAGGCTGTGGCTGTAGAAAGAGCTGGCAGAGGTATCCTACTGTCCCCATTTCTCTCCCTTTCTCCAGATCAGTAGGGTTCTAGCCACTGATACCTAGAACATGCTGTGAGGTTTGGAATGGATCATTAGGTCGGCAGGAGGGCTTCAAACCCCAAGAGGCAGGGCCTACACTGAAGGGAGAAGCAACACCGTCCACGCAGTAGCGTCTTCACTAAGTGCTGCAGCGGCACAGCTCCACCGCTTCAGCTG
This sequence comes from Chelonoidis abingdonii, assembly GCF_003597395.2. Classification (NCBI taxonomy): domain Eukaryota; kingdom Metazoa; phylum Chordata; order Testudines; family Testudinidae; genus Chelonoidis; species Chelonoidis abingdonii. Next base: position 5,093,201 of record NC_133791.1, read on the forward strand.
CAGCGCTGTAAATGTAGACAAGCCCAGAGCTCTTCTTCAGGTCTGGGAAAGGTCCTCTCAGTGTCACAGGAAAATGCAAATACTGAACAATCTGTTCCCCCTTGCATTTTGCTGTGACGCTGGGAGGACCTTTCCCACACCCGAAGAAGAGCTCTGTGTGGCTCGAAAGCCTGTCTTGTTAACCAGCAGAAGTTGGTCCAGTAAAAGATATTACCTCACCCACCTTGTCTCTCTAATATTATAAATAGAGAAATGCTGCTGAATTGGGTTTAAGGCCTTTGCAAGCTCAGCCAACAAGGGACACAGGCAGCAACAGAAGAGGAACATCCTAGTCTGTTGTGAAGCATCCTGTAAATCTTCTTGGCTAAGATTAAACATAGTATCAGTAGAACATCTCTAATAATGATAGTGCTTAGAGCCCTCAAGTGGGATCCACTGCGCTAGGCACTGTACACACACAGAGAGACGGTTTCTGCACTGAGGAGCTTATGATCTAAATAGACAAGACAGGCAAAGGGAGACAAAACAGAGAGGTGAAGTAACTTGCCCAGGTCACACAATAGCTCAGTGGCAGAGCCAGGATCAGAACCCGGGACCCCTGACTCTCAGACTATCCATTGAACCACACTGCCTTTCCTATATCCTAGTGCCATTTACTCAGGAATGAATTCTTGCCTTTGCAGGACTTGATCCAACTGATCATTAACATCTCTAGCTACCAGATTCCTTCCTACATCTAGGTTTGGGAGTAAATTACCAAGATATTGGCAACATTTGTCATCCCGCATTCCTCTTCCCCTTGAATATACAAATCTTGAAAAGCTATAGAATGCCATTCCGTGTAATGAACCAGCGTCTAGCATCCACATGCACTCAGAGCCAGCACATCCCAGAATTATTTGAACAATTTGTTTCCCTTCTAAAGATCCTAGATCCGGAGCGTCAAGAAGAGAAATTTTAACAATAAAATAAACCCCAGCACAGAATGTAATTTTGCAGATTACAGTGTCCTCCTGAGATTACAAGAAGCGTGGCTCTCCCTAGAAGCAGACATCTGTCTACTATGGTATGTGTACTGTGCAGCTACAGAGTATACATTACACAGATCTACACATGCCAGAAGTTTAAAAGATTTAAAAAAGGAAAAGTGTTGTAGCAGGGCAAAAATCCAAACTGCACCATTAACTGTTTCTAGGGGGAAAGCAGTTTAGCTCAGTTTAGCTCAAGCTGACATAAGGAGAACATTTAAAATCCAACACAGACTCCAGTCCCAGGCAGAATTTCTTCATTTGAAATTAAAACTAAGCAGAAAACACCAAATTTGTGTTTTGTTCTATCACTGCCCTCTGGACTTATTTAGCAAGGGGGTATGGAACAGTCACACACACACACAGAGCTCAAATAGCATTAGACAAAGCAAATGTCAAAACAGGAAATGCAAAAAAAAAGACTTAACATCCGGTTTATGAGCTTTCTGTGCTTGCTGACAGCACAACTCATGCCAAAGACAACAAACGCCAATCAAAGCCTTTAATAATCCAGAGCAGTCTATTTATGTGCAGTCATTTTACAAAATGGGGCAAAAATTTAATACGTTGGACATTATCCAGGTGGCTCGGTACACTAGTCAAAACTGGAAAGGGGCCGCACTTTCAAATGCTCATAAACGTCTCCCAGAGATGACGGGCACTTTTGAAAAATCTATGTTAAAACAGACAAAGGAAGTATTATTATTCCCATTTCACAGATGGGAAACCTGAAACATAGAGAGATTAAATGACTTGTCAGAGGTCACAAAGCGAGTTTATTGCAGAGCCAAGAATTGAACCTAGATCTTCTACATCCTAGTCCGCTATGTCCCGAACCACTATGCAAGCACCCCTATCAGACTAGGTGTCCTCCCTATGCATCTTTACGTGCCAACAACAGGTTACATGCAGAGATGCAGATTGTGCCAACATTGACATTCATATTTGTAGTTATAAAATGGGAAACAACAAAGTTAATTTGGTCCCCAAGCTCTCTGTCTCCCTGCTCCTCCCCTCGAAATTATGGTTGTCAGACACCTCTCTGCAGAGTCTCCTTGCCAGCACAGTTTCACACATCTCGTTAAGTACCTCTTGTTAAACAAATAATTGAAGTCCCTGTTTTCTTGCAGGTTACAACGTGTGTCTGTGAAGCAATCATTGCTTTTCAATCATTTATGCTTTCATTGGAGTGGATCAGCCACCATCTGGTGAAAAGAGACACTGAAAAAAACACAAACGCACACATGCACACACATTTGGGGAAAATATTACAGAGCAGTCCCATTAAAGAATGAAAGTCCCGACAGGAAATCCCTCTTATCCTTAGGCCACTGGGAGATGGGGTGGGGCCAAAATGAGATGCAGCATAGTCTAGTGGGTAGGGCACTGGCCCAGGACTCAGGAAAACTGAGCTCTGTTACTGACTCTGCACTGACCGGCTGGGAGACCTTGAGCAAGTCCCCTGTGCTTCCCTTCCCAACCTTCGTCTTGTCTATTTCAATTGCAAGCCCCTTGTGGCAGGGAGCCTCTCGCTATCTTTTTCTCCAGCATCTAGCACAACTGAGCCTCAATTTCAGTGAGGGGGCTTTCAGCATGACTGTAATAAAACATAACATGTAGCTGAATGCAGAGACATATCAGCCCTTAGAGCCAGAACACACAGCAGGATCTGCGAGGGTAGAACACTGTGTCTGAATGGATCCTGATGGACTCTAATGGGGTTTTGTCCACAAAGGCCTGGTTGCAGGATTGGGGATCTTTATTTGCAAACCAATAATCCCTGTCTTTCTGGTGAATGATAAACCCTACAAGAGCTGCCTCAACCCATCAGACAACTGGTCCATGTGACCTCGGATCCTGCCTCCAGCAATGACCACTAGCAGGTGCTTCAGAGGAACGTTGCCTCTACCATAAATACAGCTAGTGAGCTGTGCTGTATGGGATATGGATGTGGAGGGGAATATCCCTTCCTTCTCCCACAGACATTTTTAGTGAAGACCCAAACCTCCAACTGCAGACACTCCTAAAACTGGGATTATTCACACAAGATTTGCTTGGAGCTCATCTCCAAGTGTGGGGTTATTTTAGCCCTCAACTAGCAGAAGTGTTAACAACATTCATACAAGTCAGGCACAGTCCTGCCAATCCAGCCACAGGATTTGCCTTGGTCGTCTTCCATGTTACCGAACCCCCCCATGTCGACTGTTCAGTACCAATGCAAACCTCTCATTCTCAGCAGGAAGGCCTGGTGGCCGGCACTTACTTTTGGCTTTCTCATTCTTTCGCGATGGTCTCCAGCGAATACACGACTTGTGCTCATCAAGGTAATAGAACCGGACTAGTCCTTTGGAACTGCCCCGGAGTTTGATCATCTGGGTACCAGCTTGCATGGAGCTCATACATCTTTCCACTGGAGAGAGAAAAATAAAAGACAGCCTGAGTTAGACACAAGACTGAAATTCTTCAAAATTCTGATAGGCACAACCTGCAGTTAGGCACTCAAATGCCCCAGGAAGTCAAAATGGGAGGTTCTTTGGCCTTAGTAGCACAGGAAGTCAGATGAGATGTTCACAGGGATCCCTTCTGGACGACAGCTCCCAGCCGTGCCTCTGAAAAGCTCCACCTACATTTCTAAGGTGGAATCCACCGCAGCGCAGGTCAGCACAAGGTCTAGGCACCACTTTAGTTGGACTTTTATGATATCTGGGCCTTCTGCTGACTCTGCATAGGGGGGAATTTCAACCTTTAGGTCAAACAATCAGCAGATATAAAACTGACATAACTGTTACCATCAGTGGAGCTACACAGATTTATACCAACCAGCTGAGAGCTGACCTTTAAACTTCCAATTGCTTCTTTGGCAAAAAGATAACCCACCATCCCCCCATTTCTCACTGCAAAGTCAGAAGTTTTGGGCAGCAACATCCCCAGTTAGAAATAAATTTGCTTCCTGGGAAGTGGCTGAATTAGCATCCTGCCTACCCAGAGCCCAATTAACTAAAGGGAAAAAAATTTAATTACCCAACTTGGCCACTCAGAATATAGCAAATATTCTGGAACCCAATAAATAATTCACAGAAGTCCTTAGTGTACAAATTGCTTTAGAAATAAACTGTTTTTCACTATAGAGAGGAGGCATTAAAAATTAACAGCACAAAGGTTATTAGAAACACACACTGGATTCAATTTATTTATTTATTTTTAGAAAGGACCATCTGCTAAGATGAAGGCGGCCTCAGAGGCTACATTCTTATAAAATAGTCTGTAGTTATCTTCTGTGTAATGCTAAGTGCCTTGTACGATGGCCAGAGAGATGCACAGCTGAACAAAGCATTCCAAAACAGTTCCCTCCACCTCTCTAAATGTGCTGCTCTTCGAAGAAGCAACAAACCAGCTTTGCTCTATTGCTACCTCCTGCATCCCATCATTAGGAACCGAACAGCGAAAGCCGTGAGTCAGTTTGATGCTCAAGTGATTATTACCAGAGCTTGGTAATTGTTCGCAGCTCACCACAGTATTAATACTGCCACCACGCTCATTCTCATTATGCATCATATACCTCTGTAAGATTTAAAAAAAAAATCCCAACATGCATCACTCTCTGCATTGCTGTGAGTCAGATGCCAATATTCTCAGGTTCATTTCATGTTAACGGGCCATCTGAGCCCAATGTTAAGGTAAGTTAGTAGATAAAAATGAGACAGATTTATTAATAAAAAAGAGCAATACGAAGCAGTGGCTAAGTCTGCAAGGGAGTGAGTTTCTAATGTGCCAACTTTAGGGTTAGTACTTAAAAAAAAATAAAAAATTGAAGATAAAGATGCAGTTACCTCTCTTTGAATGCTCTGGTTACAGCTCCGAGCTCTGAACTCCAGCAGACAATAAAGCACTCCCATCTGCTGCTGAACTATTCAAGGGAGGATCATTAAACTTTGTCTGCTTACAGCTGTGACAGTCAGATAGCAAAAAGCAGCACAAGCTGGCTTCTCCAAGAATATTTAATCAAGTTCAAGGTGCTCAATGGCCTGGACCCAGGGTATCTAAAAGATCAACTAAAGCTCCAGGATGAAGATTGTTGTCGACAGCTCCACTCCTCAAGCAGACTGGAACTTTCTACCATTGGGGTAAATAAAGCTTATTTGTGCAGGAGACAAGAGCTTTCTCGGGAGCCAGCCCAAGACTTTAGCCTGAACTGTCCCAGGGACTAAGGATCCAAACCGGTTCTCCTCCTATTCAGTGCTGTGCTTCCCATTTTTCCTTGAGCTGCCTTCTCTAACAAACAGAGCAAGGTGTGTAATATATATTTTAAAAACATCCAAACCATAAAAAACAAAAAACCTCAACTGCACCCTCTTCTCCGGCTGGGGAGAGGAGGAGAGAACAAAACACGGGACACATGCTAGCCACATTGCTTGATGCCCTGATTGGAAGGCACTCAGATACTACAGTGACGAGCACCTATAAGAACCTATACAGGATAGAAAACAAGAAAAAGCAGCAAGAAAAATCAAAACCCCACATCTGTTTTAATGCAGATTTGAAAAATAGGAGTTCGTGGAACACTTTATAGTTAGGGTGAAAGTATTAAAATGTTGACTGAATGCCCAGCACTGCACGAGGCCCAGAGTGAAGATAGTCCTTGCCCAAAAAGCACTTCAAGTCTAGAACCCAGATCCTGCAAACACACAAATTAGTCAACTTTTAGTATGTGAGCAGTCCCAGTAAAACGTCTCATGTTGCTTAGGTATTAGCAAGTCTGGAGCCTAAAGTCTAGTGGTCCAATACTATTTAACATACTGTACGTAATTAAAGCTTAGGAGACAAACATTTATCCCTCCCTCCCTGTTGTCTGCAGATTTGGGTAGAAGAGAAACCACATCAGAGAACCACTGTGATAAGTGGAGTAGAACAGAACCACCCCTAGGTTTGCAATACTAAAACTATTTCCAAATGTTGGCAAGTCTCAGCTAAACTCACTCCCATAATTTAGGGCAAGATCAGGAGAAAACATTAAGCTGTTAGAAGTTTCTGGCATAAAATGCATGAAAGTTCAGAGGCAAGACTGATTTGCAGTCTTTAACTTGTCTGGTAGCACACTAGGGTACTCCAGCATGCACTGCACTTTGTAACAAAGTTTGTAAAGAAGAAATAAAATTAGGAATATTTTGGTGTGGTTTGAAAGGAGAGAATAAATAAAATAAATAAAAATATAAAAAAGAATCGTGAACAAGCTTAATGTGAATTTATCAACAATATTATATTGGAAATTCCTTTTTGTCTGTTTGATAAGCAATGGAACAAAGATGTGATTCTTTCCAAGTTAAGAAAAATCTTCAAATGTTGCACCCAATGCAGAAGTAAAGACACCTGTACCTGTGTAACATTCAGGCCACCCAGAGTCACAGAGGCGTTTCTTGTGCAACACTTTTATTTGTCATTCACGGGGCAGATTTTCAGAGGCATAAAAGATAGCTAGGTGTTAGGTGCTTAACTGCTACTGAAAGTCAATCTGAGCGGGAGCCTAACTGCTCTTGTGTATTTGAACATCTATTCCCCCAGCCGTCTGGATTGGTGCAGGAGCTCCAGTAATAAGAGTTTTACTCAATGGCCATGTTTTGACTTTGACTCAGAGAAGCCAAGATTCAAAGGGGCGGGGGGTGGGAGCAAGGCTCTTTTAGGTTAGACCATTAATACTCTGGAAAGCCAAACTGGATTATCAGCTTTTCTTCTCTTCGCTTCTGTGGATTAACGCAAGAGTCAGTAAACCTCAAATGTGTTGCTAGAGGCTTCAGAAGGAGAATGGCTTTTTTCCTTCTTTCAAAGAACTCAAAAATGCCCACATTTGGGGTGAACAGGAGACAGCCCTTTCCCCATGGCACACACTGACTACACCGATGGAGGCTGTAGAGGACTCTAAAGACCATCAAAGGCTTTACTGTAGGACATGAAGAGGTAGTGCAGCACTTCGCCCCAGTAATTGTCAGAATCAATAGCTTATCTGTCACCGGACAGGGTATACTTTATACCAAGGTGTTTTATGAGGAGGGGGACGGAGCACCAAGAACGACAGCTCAAGTGGAAAGGATAGGTGCGAATGTCATAGCAAAAGCTGCTCTTCTGTAATGTAATGAATAGAAGTTAGGAGGGACCTATACAAGTGCGAAGCAAGGGTAATTATTGCAATGTATCAAGAAACTTTGCATGCTTAACCACCCATTAGGGCCCGGAAGACATTCCACCACACCTGGACAGCATGGTCCAGGTGCTCGCATGAATGGGAGGCAGAAGAAACAAGTTCTATTCCTGCTCCTGATTTCCTACCTAACCTTAGCAAGCCACTTAACTCTTCGGTGCCTTGTTTCCACTGCCCCCACCCCATCAGAAAATGGGGAGAATCACAATGCTCACCCTCCTTCATACAGTGCTTGGAGCACTATAACTGCAAGGAAAGATTAAAAATCCAGTGCCCACCTGAATGCTCTAGAAAGGAAAGATGGACCAAACACACCACACTTGAGACAAACACTCCAAGCTGGCAGGTGTGAATCTGATGAGTCAGGCCCATCTTTCAACCGGTAAAAGCAACAGTCCCACAGAGAAAATTAACAAGGCAGGCTACAGACAAATACTACATGAGAAGAGGCACCTCTGGGATGCTAAAGCCTCCAAGCTCAAAAAACCCAGACAACTTCAGATCACCTTCTTGAACCAAGATTTCCCATTACAGATTAGTTTTTGTTGACAAATTATCAATATTTCTAGAAAATTTAGACTTTAAGCCTCAACACTTTGGGCTGTTCTATTTACTTTAAAGGAGTATATTTGGGTGGATTTTTGTTTTTAAAGGACAGGCAAGATAATCCCTTGTATAAATTATATTTAAAAGCTGGCCCCTTGACCTTAATCAGAACATGCATTAGCAACATAGTTAGAGTCCACATGGTCACACTGTATTACCACTCACGCTCAGCCCAGACCTTACAGGGATTCACTACAGCATTACACTACAATGCTTCAGGGAGGATTCAGTTTCCCCATTTGCCCTCAGAATGTAATAAATATAAACCTTATTTTACAGAGTGAGGAGAATAAACATGGGAAGGAGACATCTCTACACATAAAGAAGTGCCAGACAGAAGAAACAAGCGGCACTGAAAGGCATTGCACAAAATAAAAGTTCAGATAAATGCATGTAGTGCAGGGGTTGTGCTACCTTGATGTGATTACGGAAACTCTGGATATATGTTTATTGAGTTGAACATCACCCCAGCTTTGATTATTTTTAAATGTATCCAGCAATAGCTCTTCCTGAAAAGGTCACTCATTCCTTCTGAGGGACCGTTGACCAAATCCACCCACAGCGTACGATACCTCAGTATCCATTCAGCTGACAATTCTGTCTGGTTTGAAATATTGCACTACTCATTGGATGGTTCACTGCACAAATTACCGTTTGCACACCGAACCCAGAGTTCAGACTGAAGCACTTCTTTGGCTTGCCTTGGAATAGATCAGTCAGACATCTAGAAGCTCTCACAGTCTTGCTTTGCAGTCTGAATTTGAGAGACAGGAGAAAGGGAGAATAAGAAAGTGTCTCATTCATGCTTTAGGGGAAAGAGATCCAAATTCTTACTAACGGTGGAAAGAAGGCAGCCCTGGGGAGGTTTGGGGGTAGAGGTGAAGGGGCATGCTAGAGAGGGCAGAGGAATTTCTGGGGTAGAGTGGGGAGCCCAAACATACATACACACTCCTTTCTTAGGGACCTCCTAAGGTCTAGTGCTCCTTCTCCTAGAGGAGATGTGGCAGATGTGTGGAAAGGAGTTCCATGGTGGTATTTATACCAAGGAAAGTTACAGATAGAAAAATCTTAAGAATATATGCGAACAGTCATGAAAAGGTGGATAAATATTCCTATTTGCTCAGAGCTCAGCCACCTTCCTTAACTGTTCATTTCTGCCGGTTCACTAAACCCCCCACAGCACCTTCCTGCAAACACTAATTCAGCTTCACAATACTCTTGTGATACAGGGATGCAGCCCTACTTTACAGATTGAGAAACCCAGAGAAAGAGATTACACAATCTGCCACGGGTCAGAAAGAAAGGCAGGAGCAGAGCAAGGAATAGAAACCCAGGTCACTCAGTGCCTACTCCTGTACGTGAACTAGAAATAAACAAGGTTCTTGCTAAGCAAGATTTAGCTTCCCAACAGGCAGGAAGTGGCAGCCGTAGAGGAACAATAACTGATTTGATGGAAACAATAAGAAATCACCAGATTTTATGTCCCTGAGGATCTCCCCACATGTGAGAATAGGCCTTAGTTCCATGATTGTGACTCGACGCATGCTCTGATCTCTCTTTCTCTGGAGTTGTTTCAATGGAATTATCTTTCCTACGGGGGGGAGGGGAGAGGAGACTGCCTGTAGCGGATGCAAGGGAGAAGTTGTGTATCTTCACACCTAGGCTCAGATTTCTCAGAACATTCGGGAACAGAGATTGGCCCGGTTGCATCGTGCAGCTTTGCTTGCACAGTCAGTCTCCCTAGGAAGGTCAGAAGCCCAGCCGCTCACAACTCTGCTAAACTTTTCAGCCCAGTTTTGTTAACAGAGTCTGACTTGGAAACCTACAAAGTGCATGTTTTCGGCATCCTGCATGACAACAGCTCATCTGTATGCTGCAGGGGGTGGCGGAGACAGAGAGAGCACGCGCTTAATAAGAGTCTCATTTCCCTTTCAGGGATCTCCAAGCACGTGACATTTGCCAGCCCGAAGCAGCCCCTGCATGATCTAATGCACACGCCAGCCTTACAGCTGCAGTCTCATTGCCCTCAGCAACATTAGTCCCAATTTACACCGGGGGAAGGAGGAATGAGGCCCACATACAATTTAGACCCCAGTGGCTTACTTCAGCTCTGAGAATTCCATTCCATTCCATTGAAGGGCCGCAGAACTGGAGGACATTAAAAAGCAAACCCACTAGTGGCACAGTGGCTTCCTGGGAGCTAGTACTTTCCCTGGCCAGGGCCACCCAGAGGATTCAGGAGGCCTGGGGCAAAGCAATTTCAGGGGCCCCTTCCATAAAAAAAAGTTGCAATACTATAGAATACTATATTCTCGTGGGGGCCAAATTGCCCCACTTGCCCCCTGCCCCCAAGGGCAGCCCTGTCCCTGGCAACTCACCTTAGAGCGCTCAGTGTCAGGTGCCTTGCATTCCACTCCCTCTTACTCTGCAGAAATTCACCCTGAGTTCTGTTACTACAGAAATGTGATGATCTGCCACTGGCTGCAGAGAATGGCTTTTGCCACCAGCAGCAGACGCCCCTATGCTGATGGTGGGCATTCATAGCTCTGTCTGTTGCTCAGGACACTGCCTAAGGAGTTATTTTAGATAACCTCTGTAACTGAGAGCTTTTGAGGCTCTATTCACAAATGGAAGTGGAAGATAGACATTCTGTAAATGTTTTTCTTTGCAGCATTAACGGAGAGGGGAAATCTCTTTTTACACAATGCATGGGCTGCTGTTCACTGGGCTGACTTCATTTCAGACAGAGAGCAGAGTATTGTGTTGCAGTGACTGGTACAGGCAGTGGGCCGAGCCAAGGATACTCACTTATGTCAGAGCTGCACCAGGCACAGAGACCTGCCTTGATAGCAATTTGCACACTTGATTCCAGGACCCAGCTCAGTAATTGCCTTTCTCAGACTTCTTCAGCTTCCCTCTGCCTGGTTTCTCTTTGTACTCCTGCCTCTCTGTTCCCTCAGTGCTGGATAAACAGGTCTCCTTTGTCCCTGCACACTGTCTCATCACCCTTGGTGCAAGAGCCTTCTTCTCTGAAGTTCTTGCCTGCATTGACTCATGTCTCATTTCAAATCTCAGCTGAACCCCATTTCTCCTCCCCTTGGCTGACAGCCCGTAAAACATCAGGGAGAGGGGAACTGAGTTTGGGGCTCTTTAAACCTGCAAGTGGAGCGCTGGGCAGTGTTTGTACAAATGGTCCTATACAAAGCAGAGTGTATTGGACTGCATCCATTATTAAAGCACAAAATCATTAACAATTAGAGGTTAATGCGAGAAGAGACACTGGAAATGCTGCAAAAATTAAAAAGCTTAATTTATAGGCAATCCGTTGATTCTGCAGTTGCTCCTCTGGGCTGGAACATCCATTCAACCACCTAGAGGTGGGGCACTGCCGAAGCATTCCCATGATGGTGCTTCTGGCCAGAGTTAAAGCAGCTAGCTCTGATCAGTTTTCAAGCAAGCCCTAACCCAGGCTTCCTTGTAAGGAATAGATCTTAGAACAGTGTAAGTGATAGAATGCTCTGCAGGCAAACCCCTTTCTACAGAGTCTCGGTTACGTCTGGGTAAGCCCACTGTTATCAAGTGACAATGCACCAATGTAACAGGAGGCTTTGTTTGTTCTATCACATTACTATACTGTACCATGCAGATATTTATCATACCATTTCTAGCCAGGTGTCCCCTTTTTATTCCCTAAAGAACAAAGTGCTCTCATCTCATCCAGCTAGTGCAGAATTTCAACCCTGAGGTCAAAGGATTGTGCCAGGGCTTATCAGCACTTACAACTAAGCACCCATGAAGGGATCTGAACCTGGGAAAAGAAAACGCGTCTCTTTCAAATATACAAGGGTGAAGGATTCAGTTTGCTGAAAATGGACAGAGTGTGAAAAGCAATGAGCTAGGAGGAATGGTTCACACTGCACAAACTCTTGCTGCTAACACCAGATCTGCCCAGTCAACCAACGTACTTTACTTTTTTGGAGGGAGTGCTGGGGGCAGGGAGGGAAATCTATGGCAAAAATAAAATAGGGATTTTCAAAGTCCACATGTGTTAAAGGTGCACACATTTTATTCAGATTGTCATAAAAAAGTGAAAGTGAAATCAAGAGTCAAAATAGAATTCAGAAGTTCTTGAATCTTTCACAAAAATAGAGAGACATGCCGGGAACTCATAAAGCAATGCAAAGATAAAAGAACATTGAGGTTGCACGCTCTGCAAATGTGTGTCAACATCCTCCTCCCCACCCCAGCTACAGCTAGACAAAGCTGTCATTAAATAAGATGTAAATGTGAAAGCCTTTAAGATGCTATTGTCTTGTGCAATTAAGCATCAGGGACTCTGACATTCTCTGTCTTACCAATCTGGCCCATCTTCCATTTTGGCGTAGCCACGATGCTGCCCCCAATCCAGAAAAACTCCTCGGCCAAGCGGGCGACTGAAAACTTATTTTGAAGCAAGGGAGATTTGGAGGTGTCCGTGTTAGAGACAAAACGGAGCTTCTGGATTGTATGCCAGGGTTCCTGGTAGCTCTCTCCCTCAGCGGAGGCCAACATTCTGTAGTTACAATTTCCAGTTCACCACCATAAAAAAAAAAAACCTTCACGTTAATCAGTGAAATAAAGACTCTGATGTTTCTTCAGGCTGTTTAGTTACACAGCAATTTCATGGTTTAATTTAGACTCTTCCCACCTGCTGCAAAACTTTGAATATTAAAATACACTCAGCTGTCATTCTATATGATGGGGTTTTGGTTTTTTTAAATCGCTCAGTTAAGAAGGTGTTTTTTCAAGTTTTCTATTTTAAAGCAGAGACCCGAGGGGCTCCAACAGTCCCATGAGGTAAGGCAGCATTTGGAAGAATGCATTCATGGTGCACAGAAAGACCTCTCAGGCATATTTTTATTTTCTTTCCAAAAGTCATTAGCTGTCGGGAATCCTGTGTGCCATTACACTAGCCCTCAGCTGTCAGGAGTCTGCATGACACTTCCCCCTTTCAACTGCGCTTTTACACACAGGTGAATTTATCCTCATACATGCTGGATTTGTAAAGCACGTGAAGTCTCGCTCCTGCAGGGATCAGCCTCTATCTTCTACACCCGTGAACAATAATGTCTGTCGCAACAAACATAAAGGACACTGTTCAGAACATCTTCCCCACCACGAGTCCATCCAGGTGCCCGAGTTCTTCATTCTCTTTCCATCTCTGTACGCCCACATGTCCTTCTCATGTAGCTCTTTCAAAGCCTTGCTTCAAACCTTCCTCCCTCTCAAGCCTCAGACGGGCCTTTTGAATATTCTAACCGGCATGTTTAGAAGAGGAAGACTATTTCTTTCCGGCAAGGAGAAACTACACACAATTCCAATACAGCAATACATGTCCGCCTGTAATCCTAAATCCACTAATCCTAAAGCTCTGGCTTCTGCCCTATCCAGTCATGGCATTTAGGGGGCATGTGTTGCAGCCATAGAAAAAGGAGACGGGGGAGGGAAAAGAAAAACCACCACCACAACAAAACCTCAGATTAGTTTTCCTCCAGTCTAACTTCACAGCCCATTCAAGAGTGCCAAGCCCTAATGAATGGACAGCCCCACAAAAGATGCCTGCTCAGGACACCAGCCAGCCAGCACAGCACAAGCACTGCTAGCGGGGAGTGGAGAGAGCATTCCAAGTGCCAGGAAACAGGCAGAGCTCAAAACTGGTAACAAGGTTATTTTAAACCATAAAGCTCCCATTTCTCATCCTGTGGGAGCCTTCCAGGGGAAATATCACCCTAACCTTCAGCGTGGCTGCATTCACCTTTTGGAATGGAGTCAAATCTTTTGTGCCTACAGTAGATCATGGATACACAGCCAGTTTGCTCCTGCCATCCCTGGGCCAGATGGGGAGTAAAATATGCATCTTACAGCTTCGGTGGCAGCAGGGATCTGCCTGTCAGTTCTGTTTAAGAACAGATCCACTTACCTCTTGGGTGCCTAGAAAGACCTTTGCATATTAAGCAGCACTAATTAAAATATCCTCAGTGGAGCTGCAAAATAGCTAACCTAGAAAGAAGTGACTCAAAAAGCAGGAGTTTGATGGTCTTTTTGCCTCAAGTCCAGAGTTCACATCCCAGGGCAAGGTCAGAAGTTGAGATGGGCTGCTGGTCTCCCAGCTTAGAGATTTGTTCTTAGTAGAATCCGGCGCAGCAGATTGGGAAGATTGCTGATTGGGACTGGAGGGAGGGTGGGGAGCAGATGGATGTGCTCGTGAGCTTGCCACAAACACCTTGTGGCTGCCTGCTGCTCAGCCACACCAGGAGTAAAGCACTCTAGCAATATCCTTCCTGCTGTCTCATGTCATTTCTCAGGACAGAGACGGCGGATACCGCACCAGACTACAGTCAGGAAACCTGGTTCTACAGCTGGCTCTGCCACGGACTTAAGTGTGTAACCTTGGGCAAGTCACTCCCCTCCCACGTTCTGGGTCTCAGGCTCCCCGTCTGTGTGGTGTGTTCCAAGATCTATGGATGAAAACCTGCTGCACTGGAGACAAAGAGGCAGGATCCACAGAACCTGGTTCTAAAGACACTTCAATCCCTTTCTGAGGGGAATAAGAGCCCAGTGGTCAGGGCACTAGTCTGGGACTTCGGAGAGCAGGGTTCAATTCCCTACCCCAGCAGAGACTTCCTGGGTGCTGCTAGGCACCTTCTTAGCCTCTCTGGGCCTCAGTTCCCTCCTCTATACAATGGGGAGAATAACACTTCCCTGCCACACACCACTGTTGGGAGGGTAACTACATTAAGGACTGAACTGCTCAGCTACTACACTCATGGTGGTACCAAAGATGTAATATACACAAGACCGTGTCTATGCTCGCAGCAACATATAGAGTGCCTGTTGCTACACGCTGCAGTGAAAGGCTCCAGCAAGGTGGAGGCAGCAGAGAAAAGCTCTGGTAGCAGGACACTATGCTGCTCAAAACTAGAAGTGTGTAGGGAACACACCCTATAGGTCAGGTGTGTCATGCATTCTTCTCACTGCAGCAGTGCCTCACCATCTGCACTGCTAGCTGAGTGTGCAGTGTCAGCACTCACCTTTAGACAGTCTTTATGTAAAACAATCTGAAATGCCCGTGCCACAGTATTATATAACATTGTGCGTGTGGTACTGAGCTAAGATTTAGGATTATGCTCACCTGCTCCCCCCATCCTCTCCCGAGAAAAGAAAGGGTGTCCCATTGAGTGCCTTCATTCCCATGCACCATTACCATGGCAAGTTTGACTCTCCAGGGAGAAGAACAGGCTGGCAGTGCTCTGAGTGGCCTGGAGTGCTAAATCCTGGTAGCTGCCTCACCTTGCACGGGGAGCAGCACTTGCTCTAAACAGCAGCATTTGCAGCAGGGACACCCTAGATTCAGCATTAACCATTCATGTGATATCAATCCGGGGACAGGGTGGGAGGGAGGGAGGTGGAACAAAGCTCTTATAGCAGGATTTCACAAGATATTAAGTTGACAGCAGTCCTGAGTTGGAATCCCTTCGTACAAGCAGGCTCTTCAACAAGAGCCTTCAGATATTGGGTTTGGTATTTCCAGAGCTCAGAACTAAGAAATGCTGGTGGCTTTGAACCCAGCAGGGGTGAGGTGTGGAAAAAGTCATCTTCATACACAGCTAACGCTAGATTTGTAAGACACGGTTAGGAGGAAGCTTTCCATCAATGTAATCATTGTAGTTGACAATCAATCAGTCCTTCAGGTCACTTACAAAGAGGATCACACAGACAGCAAACACAAATACAATATTTTAAAAAATGCAGACAAAAGCTCCTCCATCCACTGATCACCCATGGCGGGCACTGGGCAACCATGCAGGGAGGAGATCGGAAATCAAAAAGGGTTAAATGTGACAAAATCCCTCCCCTAACTTCTTCATAGAGCATATTGAGCTGAAGTACTTAGGACATAAGCCTATTGAAAAGGGTTTCTATTCTTGCCTCATTTGACATCCTTAGAAAAATCTTTCTCGAGTGACAACACACAGATTAAAGCCTTGTTTCCATGGCACTCTTAGAGACTTCCCATCCTTCCCAGCAGACACCAGAGGCTTTTCATGGCATGAACCATATTTTTTTTTTAAATGGAAGTGACCAGCTTTGCCCTGTGGCATAGATAGTAGCAGAATTCTAAAGTCTTCAAAAGCAGCACTGTGATGTTGGGCAGTCTTGCTAGAGAAGTCACTTAGATTAAGAGTTAAGGAAAGGGGTAGTTTCCCACGGGAGACATGAGCACCTTTGAGAAGATACATGATCCAGGCTTATGCACTGTAAGAAAAGGACAAGGAATGGAGATACCTAAGGGTGAGTGGGTACGTGACATGATTCACCCATCAATGCTTGGGGTATCTCCAAAATGCTGGTTCTGAAGCTTCCTGAGATTTCTAGACACATCTCCTCTCCCTTCAAGAGAGTTTCAAGAGAACAAAGAAGAATTCACCATGTTTCTGGAACTTCCTAGTGAGAAATACAGCCCAAATAGCCTCTCGGCTTTTTACAGGTCTCCAAGGGACAGCAAGGAGGCACTCACTCATGCCATCCTAGAGGTTCTCTCTCTCAGTTTATTGTTGTTATCTATGTAGTAAGATTCCAGGAATGTCACTCTGGAGTCTAAAATGTCTGTTGAGTCCGTGTGGCTGCTTCCACCACTTCAGAAGCACGGTTGAGAGCTCTTTTTGTTCAGAACAGCATCAGGTTCAATCATCACTGGGATCCACTGTCTGTCACTGGCCAGTTTTAAAAGTTCTCAGCCATTTTTCTTCCTCTCTCTTCCCCCACATGCTCGTGACTTTACACATTGCTCCCCATGAGACAGCACTGTCTTTCAGTTACTAGTTGCTTGCATTATGGTAACATCAGGAGACCCCAACTGAGCTCACAACTAATCCCCATTGTGCTAGATACATCCCTGCCCCAAAGAGATTACAATCTAAACAGATAGAACAGTCAAAGAGTAGGAGACAAGAAGTATCATTTCCTTCATGCTATATATGGAGAACAGAGGCAGAAAGGAGGTTGAAGGCCTGATCCAATTGCTATTGAAGTCAATGGAAAAAGCTACCAGGGACATCAAGTAAAGCACGTGCTTGGTTTGCTGGTGCCTAGAGCTGGTCCTGGTGGGACTTGGATCAGGCCCTAAATGATTTACCCAAGGTCACACAGAAATCCCGTGACAGAATTTGAATGCAGGTCTCATTTAATCAATCACAGATCAGGACATACCAAAGGTCTCCCTCTGGAAGGGAAAGCATGGAGCTTTCCAAAGTCATTTTGCAGACCTACCAGCTCACCCCATCCAAATTTCAATACAGAATGTGCATAGGGCCAGATTCTGATTTCTCACATACCAATTTAAATCAAGATTAAATCAAATGAAGTCAACAGAATAAAGCCAACCTAAGTGAGAAGGAAAATTCGGCCCACAACATAGTATCAAGAAGTGTCCATTTAGGTTTACTTTAGGCACCCATCTTTACAAATGCAGAAACCATCACGCTCATTCTGCAGACTGTTCGGGGAAGGAAACTGAATCAGAACCAGTAATTTAGATGATAACTTGAATTCATTAAAAACCCAAAAGAAAAAACAATTGTCTCACTAAACACAGAAAAATGTAAAAGCTCTTCCAAGTATAGAGCCCATGACCCACAGAAGAGCACTGGAAACTGTAGCCATTAACGGTTGATGGGTACCCCAATTATGACAGAAATTATATCTAAGAGAGAGACTGGAGGGGAGGAGGAAGAGAGCCTGGTTAGAAGTGGTGGCATCACCCATAAAACGAAGTAGCAGCATGTGAAATCTCTAATCAAAAAACTAGGAAGTTAAATGCAAGAGTTTCAAAGTAGCAACAATTCAAATGAATAAATATGAGAGATGGTAACTTAGCCAAGATACATAAGAGATTTTGAAATCCAACTGAGGGGAAACATTTTTCTTAAAAACGCACCACCGGTAAATGCAGATATTTTTCTAAACTGTTTCTAATTAATTAAGGCACAGATCCAGGTCCACCTCCTTCCTCCACCAAAAAAATCACAAAATTATGTCCATGTTGACTGTCCTCTCACAGCAGAAACAGTCATGCCAGGAGCACAAGACAGATTGACCTGGTCACCTAAAGTCATGACACTAGTGCGAGGCTCAAGCTTTCAAAATGCAGGGTTTCCATTTCTGCCTTTTCCCAGGAGAAACCGTCTTCCCATTCCTGATAATGCAAGCAAGCGCCTCTCAGACAGCGAAGGAGAGCAGCATCTCCTCGTTTCAGCCACTCTTCTGTCAGACACGTGTCGCCTTGTACCTGTGTCTGGACCTAGCCAGTCAGTTATCCTGGAGTCGTTTCCCCGGTTGTGTGTTCAGCATGTCCTCATTCCAATACCCTTTTGTCTCACAGAAAGGGGAGTAAGAGGGTGTAATGCAGACAATGACTAGCCAATCCAGGCCAGGAGTTGGGAAAACCCTGTCTGGTGGCACCAGGCAGCACGAACTGAGAGCCTTCAGGAGCTACAGAGCCAGAAGGAACCATCAGCAGCAATAATGACCATTACGGACTTTTTTTTTTAATTTATTCTTTTCTGTGAGAGTTCTAACTTCTCTCTACAAGAGACTTCAGGGAAGTCATCACATGTGCCTGTGACAAATCCATCACTGCGCTGGCCACTGGGTCCCTCAGAGGAACAGGTACTGTCAGTGCTGCAGCCCTTGCTATGGGAGGGAGTGGATTAAGGAAAAAGAAATGCCATCAGGGAACCATGGGTTTTAATTGGTTACATTTGTAGTTTAGTTCCTTTCTGGGCAAAGCAACCACGATCATGCACTTAAGTAAACAGACGTATGTTATTCCCAGTCTGGATACCGAATAGTTATCTCAGATTAAAAGCTCCTCGGCACTGTCACTTTCACACAGCTCCGTCAACTCCCAGGGGGAAAGTACCAACAGATGTCTGAAGACACATGCGGAATCATGGCTGGATTTCCTGCACCCCCAGGTTCATGAATTCACAGGCTGAGAAGGCATTTTCACAGGATCAGCTGGGTCACAGCAATACCATGACAGTTTTTAAGCTGCTTTTTCCTGAACTTGAACATTAGAAGTGTTATAGGTCTTTAAATGAACTTCAACATGGACACAATCAGAGTAATATCCAACTACAAACTGCGACACCAGATGGGCAGCAGTGCTAAGCACTCTAATCAATCCATGCTCATGCCTGAAGCCACATATCTCCCCATGGCAGGTGGGGATTGTGTTGTTTACTGTCTCATACACATTCACCCAGTTTTAATCCCATATGAACTCAGCCAGAGCCCCGCAACCTCATGCAGAGCCAGCGCTGACCTAAGTAGCTCAGATATATCACACAACACACCTCTTTAGTTTGCGCAAATGTAAATGGCAAGCAGTCCCATTGAGAGCAGTGTTACAGCTGTAGCCCGACACACTCCATTGTGCATTCTGAAGCCTAAGACAACTTCAGCACTGGAATTTGTGACAGGGAAAACCTTCGGAAGGTTGCTTCAGATGAGTGGCTGTAAGTTTGGAGATGTTCAGTGCTTCCTGATTTCAGCCAAAGTTGGAAATGTTATGCGTAACTAGTCTCTTGCAAGGTATTTCTGCTAGCAGCTTCTGCACATCCTAGCTTTGGCAGAAACACAGGGAAATTCCAATTTTACAATAAATAAATAAAAATAGATAAGTATGTATTGAGCTGAGCCTTGCAAAACGCTACTTAATCAGACTCATGTTGGGTGAATAATTTTTTATTTTATACAAATGGAGGCAATTTTCATTAAGTAGTTTTCTTGTAACAGTAGAGGCCAGGTAAGCAGATTTTGTGCCTAGGTTACATGAATTTTCGAAGGTTGATTATGACAAATGCTGAGTCATCCAAGATCTCACAGTTGTCACTGGGCTGCGCAGTGCGGCCACTCAGCACTTCAATCAACCTGCTCCGGGATCACAAGCAAGTTTCTAGCAGAATAGGGCATGTGACACACAGCTGAGTGCTTCCACTTCCATTCGGAAGAGGATAATGATATGCACACACTATTTCACCACATACACAGGGCATGATCACAATCTAGTTTTAACCACTCCACTTATCCCATGTCTTATAGGAAGGATTTATCCTAATTACCCTACTGGTCACATCACCAAGAACTCCAGGTAAGGAAGCAGTTTAGAGAGGAGGGAGCCAGTGCTGAGGCATGGCATTAGTGAGCAGCTGTCTTCTCTGAGATTATTTAAACCTTCTTTCCAATGAGCTCCTGTCACCAGGGAGCTTTCTCTGACAAAAGGAGCAGGTTCCACAACCGTATGTACGTAGGGCTGGCTTAGCTGACATGAGCAGGCCCAGTTAAGACAAGACATGCCTGAATGAGTAACTGCTGAGCGAACTCCAGCAAATACTGTGAATACGTTTATAGTAAATAAGGGAGGCAGAAACACACAAAACAAAGTAGGCAGAAACACTCTAAACTGGTACGCTTGCTTTGGGCAACTTGCAAAGCAATTGGTCTTTACATGGAAGAACTGTAAATATATACTTCTTTCCTTGCTACTAACAAACTGTGTGGTGTGTGACATGAATAAGAAGTGTGGTGTCGCCCTGTACCTAAACCACCTGTGTCTGGACCTAGCCAGTCAGGCTGAGAGCAGTTACGTACCTAATAAAGTAACCTGAGCGATAAGCTGGAGTTGAACCGAGTTTGTTGCGTCTCAGAGATCTGGAGGAAGTGTTCTCCCAGAACTGGATGAGGTCATGGATAAGGTCTTGGTGTGAATCCCAACAGTGTAAAAAGAGGTTTGAGCGAGAGAAATGCTGGATGGGTGGAGTAGCTGGCAACTGCTATTAAGTCAGTGTGCCCATCATATGCCTCCAGTTACAAGGGCCAGTAGAAAAGGCATGTGTGGAGTTAAGTAGCCATTGTCTGTTTTTCTCCCTTTAGAGAGCAGTGCAGCACGCATCTCACTGGGAGGATGACACTGTTTCTTAAGCTGGAAAAGGAGAAAGACTCCTAAAACTTGCAAATAAGCAAGGGATTGGTGCCAGGAAACAGGCAATGCACCATGGGACCAAAATGCACCCTCAAAGCATCCCCTGGTCATCTAGCAGCTCCGGAGCAATTATCCTCCGTGGAACAGCAAAAAAGTTGGTGAGATATTAAATTATCTGAATCTGGAGGGGACTGATGTGATACAAGGATATAGCTGCAATCAGTCATCCAAGACTTTCAACAGGCAGTGATCCAATGGCCCACTCTGCAGCAATGGGGGCTTGGTTATGGACAGGCTGGGCTGGGAGGCTCACTCCTTATTCAAGGAGGAGCTCCAGCTGAACTGGAGAGGTTTGAGGTTGAGAAAACCCCGAGTTTATGCACCAGCAGCCAGATATTAGTGGCATCTCCTGCTTTTGACCCCTTCTCTGTTGGGGTAGGATGAGCTGACAAGGTTCACTTTATTTTATTCAGTGCTGCAGAGTCTTAGTTATATTTTCTAATGGCTTGGTGAGTGCCTTGGTGGGGGGCGGGGGGAGGCTTCAGCAGGATATTGTGCCAGTACAGACAGTGTGAAGCTAAGAGGATAGAGGGTTAAAGGCAATATATCCTCCCTTCAACCCTCCAAAAACGAGATAAACCAAGTTCTACAGTTGCTTATGTATTACTCACACTGCCATCTTACAGAAGAGAACTCCTTCATTAATCCTCCATCTATTCCTCTTTCATAAGATCCTGCCCTGCCCAGGTCCTTTTGCCTGTCCAATTAAGAAACCCATCGCATTTAGCTGTCCATCACTCCTCCCGCTCCCCGAACAATAAAAATTGAGTAGGAAACATTCCCTTACATTCCCTCACTCACCAGCAGAAGTTCTAGTGTCCAGGACTAATGCTTAAAGTGCTATACATGTAATGACAGGAGCTGCTGCCTTTACTTAATGAGCACATAACCAATACCTAATTCACCACTGACTTCAATGGGAAGGTTTTGTAACATACTTTGGGATCTGAAAGATGCTTTGATACCCATGTTCTAGTCCATGGGTAACATCACCTAAAAGGCAACACCGAGCCAGTTCAATGCACAGGGGAATTTGGGGGAGGTTGGGAATTACTCTAACTGGGAGATACAGCTAAGTAAATTCCCATTGCCAACCCAGAAACAAGGGTGGAGAGTAGAACTGGTCAGGAATTTTCCCATGAAACATTTCTCTCCCTAATCAGAAAATAGCAATTTTCCATATCTTAAATGGTTTCTGGATAGGGTCAGTTTTGACAAACCTCTGATTAAAATAATTGTTTTAAAACAAGTTTTGAAATGGTCAAAACCTCCTGTTTCAATGTTTTTTAAATGAAAAGTTTGGGTTTTTTTTTAAATCCAAAATGACTCTGTTTTGAAATGTTAGTTAATTTATACCAAGGTAAAAAAACATTACAATGATTTTATATATAATAAAAAGATCAGAAAGGTCAGAATTAATATAAAATGTTTTGACTGATCAGATTCAAAATTTTCATGAACTGATAATTGGGGAGAGGGGAGGGAAAAGAGTTTTTTTCACTTTTCAGCTTGATTTACAAAGGGAAAAAGAAATCAACATTCCTCATGGGACAGGAAAATGATTTCCAGCCCAACTCTAGTGGAGACATTTTCAAAATATTTGGGGTGTTAGTACAAAATAAATAAAACCCATTTCACAGTCATATGCTGTGTGTCTTTATTGCCTTGTCTGACTCTGGGTTTGAAAACTGACACTCCAATTACTGTGATGCATCACTCTCTGAGGATTAGAGCCAGCACTCCTTAGCACAGAAGTGAAGGAATACAGCTGGCTGACACCACGAGAGCACCCACATCTCTCACTCTTGGCGGGGATGTGAATGGAAATCTTATAGTTGCAAGTCATCTGAATGCACTGAAACATTTGTCATATTCCCTTGCAATCCTTCGTGGAGTGTAGATGTGTGCAACACAATCCGAGTGTTCAGAAACTGCTAGCCTCATTCTTAAAGACTATATATTTGAGTGGCAGAGTTTCCATTGACATCGGGTACATACATTTGTAATAACGGCCAAAGATCATGCAAATCTAGGATTGGATTATTCAGTCCCATGAGACAGTGCAAACTATCTACATCACAGGCTGCAATTCCCGCTGTCTCTCGTAGACGAGAGGATGCCAACCAGTGGCAATTTGACAGAGAGAGTGAGACAAAGAATGAACAGAATATGGGTCGGAAGAGTTCTGACACCCCTGGATGGCCTGTGCCAGAGCAACCATATCAAAGAAGCCCACATAGACAGACCTTCTTAAAGACATCAAACCCAAGTATTGATTTTTTAAAATCTATATTATCTAATTCTTTTTAGAAACCCAGATAAAATAGACACCCTCCTGCACACACAAACATACCTGCTACCCACTAGACCCACTTCATTGCTAAAGGATTAGAAAGAATTAACCTATAATGGTCCAGTAAGTAGGTCAGCTAATAAGAATATTCTCTACCAGCCCCAGAGAAGCCAATTGTTAAAGTGAAGAATGAGAAAGGGGACTATAGTTACCAGTGCAAGATCACAGGGTGTTCTCAACAATAGATGCATTTTGCCCTCCTTATTTAGCTGTAAAGCTAAGGCCAGACTGTAACTGGTGCCTTCTGCTAAAGATTTTTCTGTCACAGAATAAACATGCAGGAGCTAGGGATGAGGTTGTGAACAACACTCCTAGAAAAATAAGCTCGGCTCTTTCAGCCTCCTCTCTCTTAGGGGAGAAAGTGTCTTTCATCATCCTTTCCCCTCTCTGTATGGGGCCAAAAAATTGTAACCTCTCTGTTCCCTCAAAAGAGACCCCACAACACTTCCTCTTGGCAGCTAACTCACACCTGTTTTTAGAAAGCAAAAATATCCCGGACAGGCAGATCCTTCAGTGAGATGTACACTCTGGGGCATCTCTGCCACAGCCTGAGTCCCCAAGTAAGGTGTATGCCTTCTTATGGGCATGCTGCGCCCATATACAAAGCTATATCCCCTTTATGTGCAGTATTATGTAGAGACTTATGTGAGGAATCTGTTTGACAGCTGAAAAATATGGACCAAATCAGCAGAGGAAGATTTCTCAGGCTTTCGAGTATTGAAGAATGGAAGGTAACATATAAGAATTAGGCTTCAAAACCACATGGCCCTAAAGGTAGAGCTAGCAGGGGCCTGGCCCGTGCTTCAATGGACTGCATGGCCCTGGAGGACTTTTCTCTGTGTGATTCCAATGATTGCAGCAGAAGAAGAGAATGTTGCAATCTCTCTGCACACATTCAGTAAACTTTTGGAGGGAGATGGATTTTATTTCTCCCAGCGCATCCATCCTTTATAAGGATTTCTAGTGTATTCCCTGCTATTTGGGGGAAGTTGGAAAGGAAACCCCGCTTAAAGAATGAGAGCGAAGCACTGTGTGGATGGACAGAGAGATGGAAGCAGTGGTCTTCATTTCTATGTGAGTTCATTGAGAGGAGACTCACCAGAATTGCAGCTTACGTAACCCATCATCCACCACAACAGCCCAGCTTACAGGGGTTCTGCAAACAGTGAGACAATACTGGGTTAGGGGGGACGACACAGGGAGAATTATCAGTTTAATTCCTTCGCAACACTTCAGGCTAACAGGAGTCCCACATCATGTGCCATCACAAAGTACTTAGGTTTCCTTTTTACCTTGGTTTCATTCTTTTATGGACTTGGACATGAAGCAATTACACAAGCACCAGGACAGATTTTAGACTGTGGTGCCATTGGCGATGCCCCTATCGTAGGCACCGTGACATGGCCTCAGCAGATTGCTCAAAGCAGAGAGCATTTTTATAGCAACATATGCACAGGGGTCAGTCCCCAGCTTGACTGCCCCTCCCCCCGCCCAGAGCTAGAGAATTCCTTCCCTTATCCCGATGACAACCCAGGAAGTGGGTTTAACCACATTAGGAAGTGCCTTTTCAGGGCTCAGTGACTTTATTTATGCTTGTCACCTATCAATTTTAAAAAAAGTTTCTCCTCTCATTTTACATATCATTCAATCTGTAGGCATTTGATTATAAAGCAGTTTTTCGGGGCCTGGTCCTTGATTCTGGAACTTGGCCTCTAGGCCTCTAGATTGGCTTTCATGCTGTGAAGCTTACCTCCCCCATCTCCAAGTGTCTGCTGGGAAAGGGGGCTGGATGGCCAGACAGGGTCACGTCCTACTGTGGCTGGCTTTGGGAAGCTTTTGTATTTTGGATGTTAGTGATACCCACAAATTGGGAATGTGAGTAGAAGTGCCTACTCAGGGCTGATGGGACCATTTTTAAATAAATAAAAGAATACTGAAAGTACCTGTCTATTTTGTAGCAAGGCAAGATATACATGCAGAGTGGGACTTCAAGAGAGACCATGGGAGTTTCAGAGTCATTGAGATTTGGGCGTTTACCTCTCTTAGGCTCTTCTGAAAATCCCAGTCAAACTGCACAGATAACAGGAGTTCTTACAGGAAGCTGTTATTCTTTCTAGCAAGTTAGTGGAAGAACAACAGAGTCACATTCCATATCACCAGATTATGTCAATATTTATAGCCTGCACAGTCAAGGCAAGCACTGTGTGATCAGACAGCAAACTGCCTGCAAAGGAGAGCCTAAGAAAGTTATAGGAGCTAAGGTCCCAATCCTACAATGAACCATGTAGTCAGACCTTGTGCTTTTAAGAGCAGACGTAATGAGTTGTGTAAAGAAAAATCAACTGCAGTGCACACAAGAACAAGCTTTATTGGTCCAATAAATCCCAGGAATTACACCGAATTTCCTGAGTGACATTTCCTGGTACCTTAACTATTTACATATACACAGATATTGGGGTGCTGGTAACGGTGCCTGCGATCAGCCCCACTGACTGCCAGCAGGGCTCCAGGCCAGTGCGGGGGCCTGTCCTTGCAGAGCACACTGCAGGACCAGGGCCTATCCTGTCTTGTTCTGGACAGTGAGAGCAGCACAGTTCAGCGGCTCCTCTCTGGCCAGGTTAGAGTCATGCAACAGAGGGCTAGGAAATAACACAACGTATTCGTTATTCAGGGCAGCTCCTTCCAAACACACACAGCTAATCGCATACATTCCACAAAAATGAAAACCTAGTGAGATCCAGTCACTTCCTGCAAAGGTTTACTTGTTTTCAGTTGTCAGAAAAAATAAAGCTCAGTTTACAAACTTATTTTTTGTATATTAAAAAGCCCCAAACAACACTTTTCCCTCATTCTTAACACACACATTTAAGTAAAAGGCAGTCTCTGATCCTGCAGTCACTGAGCCCCATGTGTAACTTTACTCTCAGGACTAGCCCCATGCAATGGTTAAGCATTTGCAGGATCAAGATCTGTTATCGATATATCCATTTAATAATCACAGTGGACTTCCCTCCTCCATGGCATCCAAAATACTCCAACACATTCAAATAAATAAAAATCCTGAATTTATCTTAAGTGAGTGTTTAACCCTGGCTTTTAAAGTCTCCAAATAGTTTCTGTGGCCTAGAGGAAGGCTGCTGCTTTAATAAATACACCCCAAGGTTTTTATCGTGTTTTACCAATTAAGCATTAAAGGTGTGCCATGGATTTGTCCCTAAGGCATTAAAAAAAAAGGGAGGAAACAGGGTCTGACATTTTAAAATGTCTTAATTAAATTCTGTTACCACTACAAACAGCATTATCCCTTTTCCATTTAAAATATACATCAGCCTTGCAATATTTCTCTAGCTTTCTGCCTCCAAATATATAAAAAGAGAGAACTACTAATGAACTCCACTAAGAATTCTGAAGCTATTTGGTAGAAAGAGTTCAACTTTCAAGATCTCTTTAGTGAAACAGCAAACAAAATGTGTATTAACTATTTTACATGAAAATTTTAAAAGTGCAATTTTGCATGTTTGCAAGAGAAATGCCAAGGTAGAATATCCTTTTCCCCCTCTATGCCTGTAGTAGGGACTATAAATCCTGCTCTAAGGTCACCTTGTTTGCCAACCTCTCGCTGATATAAGAAGACACCCTACACCATCACCGAGGTAAGATCTTAAACTCTTTACATCCAAAGATCGTCCAACACTTTACCATCTGTTCAGTGACGCGAGTAACAAACATGGGAAGGGAGATTTAAATTAGAAGAAAATCAATCCATCACTGTTACTGAACCATTAGCCACTTTTAAAAAGTGGAACAAAGTCAGAGGAAGAGCTCAAGACAGATGTAAAGATAAAAAGCAAAGCCCCTCTTCCACAGAGATGCACTACACTTGTCCACCACTACAGGTCTCACTAGCTTTGCAGGAGAATGGCTTCCTGAATCTAGTGCACATGGAGTCAGCTTGGTCAGGGAATAAACCTGCTGCTCAGGTCGCCATTCCCAAAGGCAGCAGTCTGGATAGTCCCCACCAACTCCCCTGGGGGATTTGCAGCTGCACTACCTTCAAGGAAACAGGAATCCCACACACGCTGCAGCTTTATTCCACCTGTAACAACTCTCTCCTTCAGGCCTTTTATACCAAGTTTTATGCCTCATCAAAAAGGAACAAAGACTGTGAATCATCAGAGGATTGAGACACTAAGTGGAAGCTCCAAACTGCATGGAGTCAGACGAGACTTGAACTACTCCCTAGGGCAGGGTGTGAGAACTCAGACTTCTTACCTGTGTTTCCCCCATGCCAGAGACTGAGACACTCTCACTCTCCACCCTCCCTGAGTGCACTCCCTAGCTCTTGTATTACCCAGGAGCCAGCCATCTCAGGGAGACACTCTCAGGGCTGCTGGCTTTCCCCCCTGCTGTAGATCTAGATGCAGTACTAGAAAGCTTCATGCTGCAGGTCCTAAAAGCCCAGGGATTGACACTTCCCAGCTCCAGGACTGTAATGGGGCTATTTGGGCCCCTTGGGTTAGTGGTTTATATAACTCAGCTCTGGCTATTTGCTTTTAACTGGTGCTTGACAGACAGTGTGAGACTGGAGAACAAGGAGGAGAGAGCACGGAGAATGCCAGTGAAACACAAAAATAGACAGCTTCTTGCAAAAAGTAAGTCACTTAATGGATTTTTATGTGAATGAAAACCTCACAGTGTGCAGAACAGGGCTAAAGAATAGCACGGAGGTCCCCACTATTCCCTGGAAGGGCTGAATGCACTGGCTGTCCTTTGCTGCTAGCAAGAGACCCAGTACAGCGGCCAAAGGTAGGTCCTGGTGTGAAGGGTGTCGCTGCTAGACCAGCTTCTCTCCCCTGCACCTGGTTTTCTGAGCAGCAAAGGACATGAGCTCTGTTTGGATTGGGCCTACATCCAGCTTGCAAATTTGACCAGTTACACTAGTCCCTGAACTTGCACAGTTCTAGCTCTCTGAGCCTCTGCCAGCCTGAATCAAACCTGCATCTCCCTGGTGGCACAGCATTAACCTGCACGTAGGGAGAGCTCCTTTTTTCCCCCAGCAGCAGAGGGAATGAGTAATAGGTGGGACTGGGTACTGAATGAAAACATGTCTGCAAAGCAAACCACGGAAGTGCAAATACCCCCCATCCCCCATCCCATTTAAGTCATCAGCAAGATTGGAACCAAGATGGACTTACTTTGCAAAAAACACGAGCTTCTTCCACTAGAGCTAAAAGCGTTACTCTAGCCGGTAGCTGTAGTAGGCTGTTATCCTACAGTGTCTCCCCCCCCCCCCCCAAAGGGGTATGTGACTCACACTTTGTGTGGGTCAGACAAAGAATCGAGTCTTTTCCCTCCACTGACTCATTCCCATTTTCTGGAATTAGGGAATTCCATATTGAGGGCCTCGTTTTCCTCACCTTCTCTTCCTAGGCTCCTCACCAGATTCCTTAGTCCTCCCTGTTCTATTTACACATCTGTGTTATCTGCAGCTCCCTCTCCCCCATGTGAGGACCTAGGACTCTCTCTGCAATGATACATAGCACATGGATTGTATTTAATTCATCTTGGAGTTGCAGGGTCCTGTCTGTGTCCACCTCAATAAAGAATCCCCCTCTCTACTCATTACAATCAAGTCCTGTCTCTTTTCCACTACAATGGACTTTACAAGGGTCTTGCCTTCTGTTGCGCAGCCTTGCTAGCAGGCACTATCAACCAGAACCACTGATCTGAATTGTTCAAACTGCAGTGGGTTGGGTAAAAGGGAATTGAGCTCTGAAGAACCCCTGCATTCTGGATTCACGCAACCAAAACCACTCTAATCTTGCCCATCCTTACTGCCAACTACCCTAGGGACTGTGGCTGATACCTGGTTTAGGCATTTCTCTCTGCCTGTTTTAGGAGACAGGGTGTTCACAGCATCATTCTTACTAGTTATGAATACACTGAGCTGACGCATTCTTTAGTTCCTCATCTGCAATGTTATGTCAGGCTCGGGTTCATGTCCCTCGTTTACATTTTAATGGGTGATCACTCATGATGCTGGCATAATAGGATAGAGCAGGAATCATATAATCTCAGTCTACGGGATGGTTTATAATGTCCTACTGATAATGTTTATTCTGAGCAGAAGGGGAGCATGCCGCATTCAGAGCAACGGAAAGAAAAATGGGATCTCAAAATGCAGGCACTCCCTACACATTTTCTTAACAGATGTGCCCACGACAGCGTTGATATTCTGTCACTGACCAACAGAAATTCAAGCTCTTTTAGCACATAGGTTCTCAGCTGGGGAAAACGTTAATTAACTATCTGTCTTGCTGGCTGAGTCAACCCCTTGTAGGTATTCTCTGTAA
The DNA here is from genome assembly GCF_003597395.2 of Chelonoidis abingdonii. Classification (NCBI taxonomy): domain Eukaryota; kingdom Metazoa; phylum Chordata; order Testudines; family Testudinidae; genus Chelonoidis; species Chelonoidis abingdonii. Next base: position 5,122,818 of record NC_133791.1, read on the forward strand.
GTACAGGACATACAGTGCTGAGAGACCGCGTGATATAGTGGATGGCGCATGATACAGACCATCAGGACCTGAGTTCTGATCCTGGCTCTGCCTGTGACCTGCTCTGCAGTCTTAGGCAATGGCTTAGGAACCAGTCCTGCTCCTGCTGAAGTTAAGGGGCCTGATTCTCCTCACACACCAGTGCCACTCCCTTGAGTCCAATGGAGTCACTTCAGTTTTATGCCCGTGTAACCAAGAGCAGGGGTGGCCGTAAGGGGCTTTCCCACTGGCTTCTCGGAGAGCAGAATTAGGCTAAATCCTGCTTGCCCTGCTCATTGCCATTCATTCAGTGACTAAGAGGAGAAGGAATTAACCCTTTGTCAAAAAAAGTCCTTTTAATCATCCACAGAGCAGCTGCACCAGGGGCTTCAGTACTGCAAGCTTCCCCCATCGCCGCCCCATCGCTATGTTCCAGGAATCCACTCTAGGAACAAGAGGGGAAGTCAGCCTCCATAGCCTAGTCTGTCCTTGGCCCCTTGGCTGCCAGTGGTGGTACCATCAGATGCCAGGCGAGAGAGTGCTTTTGAGAGCGTGACTGCCTGTTGGCTAGAACTTCTGCATTCCTCAGCGCTCACCAGATCATACCAGTAACTTCCAACAGCAACACCTTGATCTCTGTTCCCCTAGTGAAGTTAAAAAGCTTCGTAACCCTTTACCAATCCCCTTTACCATCTAGTATGCCCCGTATTGGCCTTCTGAGCCCTACGGCCAGATTACTCACCCCAGCAGAGGGTTACATTCCTGTTGTACACTGTTGCTCAGCATCATACTCAGGCAAAAGCTCCCCCTGACTCTAGAGCTCACCATTCATTGGCTTTCTTTGCTATTTAAGCCTAAGCCTGGCATTAAATGTAAATATAAGATAGGATTTTCAAGAGAGCCAAAGTGATTTGGGAACACAATTCCCACAGAAAGTCAATGTGACTTGTGCTCCTAAATCACATAGGCTCTTTAGAAAATCATACCCGTAGTATTCATTATGCTGAAGTCCTTCACCAGTTTTTATTCAGTCCTCACTCAGGTACAGCTCCCACTGGACCCAGTTTTACACCAGTGAGGAATTCTTCCTGCCAGTCTGGTGGCTTCCCTTGGGCGGTGCAACCCTGGGACTGTTCAGCACGAAGTATATGCTGAGCAATCTACTCTCCAGTGCAGCAGCCTCAGGAAGTGAAGGGAAATCTCCAGAGATGGTCACTGGGGAAGCAGTTTTGCCAAGAGCAGCGGAAGTCTCCCTAGCAAGAAGTGTTGGGGGTAAGCTGAGACTTCTCTAATACTGCCTGCCTTCCCCTGCAGGGAGCACAAATCCTGAACCAGCGGAGCCATAAACTCACTTCATGCATTTGCAGAAACTATTTTGGGATTTTCAAAGGCAGCCCAGCTCTGAGCTGCTCTCGTATTGACATGATGCCCTCAGGTACCAAAACTAGTCCGAGTGGATTGTGCTATAACAGTTTTATAATGACAGCCTGTCCTGTTAAATGCTCCCATCTGATATTCAGATTGGTTCTTTGGCATGTCCACTCCCAGGTGCATACTGAAAACCTGTCAATCAGACACTCTAAAACAGGAGTAGGCAACCTATGGCATGCAAGCCGAAGGCGGCACGCAAGCTGATTTTCAGTGGCACTCACACTGCCCAGGTCCTGGCCACTGGTATGGAGGGCTCAGCATTTTAATTTAATTTTAAATGAAGCTTCTTAAACATTTTTAAAACCTTATTTACTTTACAAACAACAATAGTTTAGTTATATATTATAGACTTATAGAAAGAGACCTTCTAAAAACATTAAAATGTATTACTGGCATGCGAAACCTTAAATAAGTGAATAAATGAAGACTTGGCATAGCACTTCTGAAAGGTTGCTGACCCCTGCTCTAAAAGCATGTGTGTCAATTTTTAACAAGGCCTCAGTGCCACCTTGTACAAAGGCAGCCATTAGATGATGCATAATCCAAACAACATCTCCAGCATGAGATGACCCTCATAGTGCCAAGACATCAGATTAGGGTTGCAGGCTTTGTTACAAGGGATCTACTTTGGCTTGTGCTCCATGGGCCGGAGCCTTGGCCCGTGTTCAACTCAGCTGTTACATATTAAACAGAGTTGGGCTGGATCAACACTTGGATGGGGGACCCACTAAGTGCAGAGAGCTCCAGCAGTGGGGCAAGTGTTTGTATAGTTCTTCTCTATAACTCAGCACTGAACACGAGGCCCAGCCTGGTGTTAGCAGCTGAAATCTTCCTCACCAAATGTGCCCATTAAAGAACCCACGACACACTGAACAAGAGCAGGGTTGTTAGTCCTGCCCACATTCCAAACTGTACTCGCTTCCTCTGCAGCTTCAACTGACCTCAGTGTTTCTGCTGCTGCGTAGCATTGCTGTGGCTGCTGAACATCAGTGGCTGCATTCTCCCCTGCCTTGTACCTTATGTTGTCATATAAAGTGCTACCAAACCAGAACTCTCAACTCGTTTGCCCCACTAGTAGCACCTTACGCCCATGCTACGGTCCCTTAGCAAAGGTACAAGTGGCTGCACAACGGGCAAGGAAGCTCCTAAGTGCAATGCACCAGCTCAGTTCCACCCCATAGGTGGCTGCATTTCAGTTAGGAGTGAGGTGATTCAGGGATTTGTGATGAAAGGTTCACTGTGGGATGTTCTTTGTCATGATTTTACTGTCAGCTAATCCCTGTACTTTGGATCTCTCTAAGGAAAATGCTTCCTTGCCACCAATTCTATTATATGTGTGTGTGCCTTGTTTGCTGCAGATGATCACAAACTCCTCTCTGCATTTTCTTTCTTTGCAATAACCCATCTTGGAAATGGGATACGCAAAGTCCTGAAGTTTGGCAGTGAGCAGAGACTTTGGGGATAAAACACAGAATAGCATTGTACAGACATTTCAGATGCAAGACATAAAGGCCCCAGATGTTACAAAGATCTAATTATTACTCCTAGGAAAGAGTCCTTCGTTAATTCATCATGCTCACTAATTGGGGGTGGGCATCAAGGTATGATTGAACGGGAGCCAGGAAAAAGGACTCTTGGCTTCTAATCCCAGCTCTGACACTAACTGCTGTGTAACCTTGAGCAATTCATTTCATTGCTCTGTGCCTCAGTTTCCTCCTCTGTAAAATGTGGATAATAATGCTTCCCTACCTCACTATGCTGTGAGGTTTAATTCACACTTGTAAAGTGCTTTGCAGTCCTCGGATAGAAAGTGCCAGCAACTGCCTGTATTATGATTAATGATAATCAACTAATCCCTTCCCAAAATAACAGCCAAAAATGCATCCTCAAGGGAAGCCCATGCTGACATTAAAGGAAGATTTTTATATATCTTCCAGATCCTGGAGATGGGTCCATTGCTGTTTCAGACCAATAGGGCTTCTTAACTTAAGACCAGAGTCTGCAAGGTGCTGAGCACTCATACATACTCATACTAATGCACACCACAAAACAGCTGATCAGGAGGTGCAGGGAGGGAGGGGGTGGCGTTGACTTGGGGGGCTGCTGGTAGGTGGGAGGTGCTGGGAGCTGATGTGGGGCTGCTGACGTATTACTGTGGCTCTTTGGCAATACACATTGGTAAATTCTGGCTCCTTCTCAGGCTCAGGTTGGCCACCCAGCTCTAAAGGGCCCATCCAACACCCACTGAAATTAATGGAAAGGCTCCGACTGATTCGAAGGGCTTTGGATCAGGCTCTACATGTTGTGCTGAAGCTTCAGTTCTGACAGGCACAGCACGTTCCCTCACTCTGCAGCCTAGATAAGCAACTGTTTGGTTCACAAAGTGCTAAAATCCAGGCCTAGGTTTTCTATCTCCACAAAACAATCTATTTCATCCCCTTGATAAAAATCAAGAATTGAGAAACACCCCTGACCACCTCAATCCATCTCAAGGAGTTATGATTAAATCTGAGCGCAGCTACTGATGGCTTCAATCTTCAGGCCGGGAGGGAAAGCAATTTTCCTTTAACCACAGTATCACTCGGGGTCCAGAGGCCGCCCCGGTCTCTGGCAGGACACCGCCATCTCGGCTTCATCTCAACCTTGTCAGTGCAGATTACAGATTCACTGGAGCATCCCAGCAGCACTCCTGAATCCACGAGATTTACAGGTCTCTGTCTCCTAGTTAAGGATCAAGTGAGACAGAACGCAAGCAGGTACCTTACAAAGGGATGGGGTCGTTTTTCAGGAAGCTGCTCTGCAGAGTTAATTGCAGTGCACAGCCAATCTCAGATGGATGTGGGGCCGGTATTGGAAACATGTATTTTGTTTGTTTATTTTGGTGCAAAGCCATTTTCACCACTTGTGAGAAATAGCTTGGTTTACTTTATGATCTCACAAACACAGGTTATAACACTTTTCTCTAGCATCCTTCATCTAATGAACTCAAATATAGGTTAAAAAAAAAAAAGAACATGATGTAGCTAAGTATCTTCCTAATGTTAGGCACCTACATCCATATTTTGGCCATGAATAAGTCAATGGGAAATGAGTATGCTGACTGCACTTCTAAAAATCAACCCATTTATTTAGATGCCTGACTATGGATTTAAGTGGTAAACTGAAGGCACCCAAGTCTGAACATGCAGACTCAGCTGGAATTTTCGAAGAATCAAACTGACTTTCAATGGGAGATGGGTAGCTAAATCCCTTGGGCTGCTCTGTAAATTCCAGCCGAGCTACTTGTGCTGGGATGCAGAGGTAGGTAGAAATAAAATCCAGGAGTTCTGAAACCCTGATCCTAAACATTTCACTAAACACACCCCCTTGCCCCCCCCAGCACAACTCGCCCTGATGAATCTTCATTTCCTAGAAATTATGAAGGGTAAACCATCCAAATCGAACTACACATAGAGTACATCTCCTTGATGTCTAAACAGCTAAACTTCCAAAATGTTTTCAGGTGTTTAGAATGAACAGAGTGATTCATACAGGATTACAAAAAGCAACATCAAAGCAAATGTAAGTGTCCATGCTATCCATGTAATCCATATATACTGGGTGGATCTGTAGCCATTGTGTCTGTTTGAGTCATATTACTGAACCTAATTAGCACTTTTAGTTTCCAGCTAAAGTACTTGCTCTGCAGGAAACTGCATCCTCTTGATATGGCTCCTGTGAAATATTTGAAGCAGAACCTTCTATTAAATTACAGAAACAGACATAAACAAAAATGCAATATGTGTCTCAGGACAGAACGATCAGCACAAACCAGGATGCTGAGAGATGCTCCCAAAGTTTCACCAACAACTGACACAGGCAGCAAATCTGCCTTCTATACTAAACACAAAATCAGGGCAAATTCTTTCCTGACTTTTAACTTAGCTTTGGACCTTTAATAGGAAGTAATTAAAATATTCCAGTACATGAGGAAAACCACAAGAGTTTGGCTGCATTATGCTATATTGCAGCCATCCAGATGCTCTCCCTCCCTCCTGCCAGTCTCACCTGGTGCATTAGATCCACAACGTTAGGTGTGTGTGATCTGCTTCCCTGTAACAAAGTTTGTGTCTATTGGCCATCTAGGAAGGAGGAATGGTCTGGTGGTTAATGCACCAGACTAAGCCATGGGAGAGTTCATCCCTATTCAGCAAAGAACATCAGCATGTGCGCAAGTCCCAGTGACACTGGGATTTAGGCACATGCACAAAGTTAAGCATGTGCTTTGCTGAATCGGGGCCTTGGTATTACAGTGATGGCTGTTACAGAGACACCTAACATGGATGGAGAGACAGATAGAATCCTAATGAGATAAAACTCCCATGTGTCCAGAGTTCTAGCAGCAGGGGGCAGTTCACACACCAGTGGAAAAGGCTCACTCTGAAGTCTGACATTGATTTCAATGAGGGCAAGATCAAGCCCTAAAAGGGATCACTCTCTTTTGGGTGCAGCTGGTTTCTCTGCTGTTTGTTTTAAACCATCTGTCTCTGTGTCTTGGATAATACATTCTCCTGGAACACCTTGAATGGAGTTAGCTGCCCTAAAAGGTCATATCCAATTTCTACGGTCCTTTGTGGGTTGATGAAGATGGAGGACTGGCTTCAGTAGCAATTCACCATTTCCCCCTTAAACAACACAAACCAGCTGAAATCCTAAATCTGAGAGAACAGAGATTCAGATCCTCATGTGGTGAAAATCAGCCTGACTCCATTAAAGTCAATGGCACCATGCCGTTTTACACTAGCCAAGGAGTTGACTTGTCCTGTGTAATTAACCAGCATTTCTTCAAGGTGATTAATACATACAGCAAAGGAATGGATCGACCTGTGGGTCTGCTAAAACATTATTTCTTATACAAACTTTTAACTGGCAACTACCTCTTATTCTGAGACAATACTTGGAGGGAAATGATGTATTGCAGGATCTATTTATTTATTGCAGTGTTGTGTTAGCACCTGCTTGAGAGTTTGTTCATGTTCTCATTAGAACACTATTTATTTTCAAAGATCCGTAAATCTCAAAGACTTTTCCAGGCTGAAATTTGATGTAAAAGCTTTCCAGAGATGGAAAGGTCCCTTAATTTTGTTAAACGTTTTTACAAGAAATCTGTCCATTTCAATAACAAGAATGTCACTTTGCTCCTTGTGAAAGGTGCAAGGTGCAGAGTCCTAGAAAATTAAGTCCTCTGTTCATCCATGCAACGAGTACAATGTGTGCATCACCACTGGCTTCCCCACACACTGGCTCCTGCCAAGCTCACTCCTTCCACTGGCTCAAATCTTCATGTGCCTTGAACTGTCAACAAATCCTGGGCCTCCCTGCTGAGACTCCCAGCAAGGGTACCAAATGGTGCCCAGGACCACACTGCATATGACGGGTGTTACAGTAGTGCCTGGAGGGCACAGCTGAGATTGAAGTCCTGCTAGCTGCTGTACAGAGACACAGTGTGAGGCAGTCCCTCTCCCAATAGACCCGACAGACACAGGGTGCAGGAATATCATTATCCCCATTTTACGAACCGGGAACTGAGGCTCAGAGACGACCAAGTGACTTGTCCAAAGTGACCCAGGGCAGAGCCAGGAACTGAACCAAGGTCTCCTTTGCCAAAACATTACCCGCAAGACTAGCTTTTCCCTCTCTGTGCCACGGACACCCATTCACTGGGACCACAAAGCTCAGCCCATCGTTAACTATCTAAGTAACGAGAAAGAATCATTTTTCATTAAGATGTTTGGTGTCAAATTGCTTCTCAGGCCTGACCTTCAGTATCTCCTATCTGAGCCCTCTGCAGGCACAGAGCATGAGGCAGACTGAATGGTACCAAACCATGTGACACTTTGGAGACAGGCAAAAAGAATGAGCCAACCAAGCATACTGACACTTGTGACCACGATGAGCTGGGACAGCAGTGTGGAGATGTTAACTAACTTGGATTCTTTCAGCCTAGCAAGGGCCATGACCAGTCCTCATTCTGCCCAGATGGCTCTCTGTGATGTCAGCAGAAGCAGCACATTTGGATCAAGGGCAGCATATGGCTCTGTTCTCCATGTCTTTTACCAGAACTCCACATGAGGACTAATAAAACCAGGTGGAATGGATTTCACATTCTGACTCTGGAATATTGTGTGCTCCTGCGCACACACACCCATGGCACACAACAGAGTGGTCCCACATGGTGAGCTTTTCCCGTGGATGCTATGGATGCATGTAAAGAATTGATTCTTGTTCCTACTCTAATGCATGTAATTAAATGCATGTTGCTAAACTAATGCATGTGAAGAATTCATCCTCGTTCTTATGCCAATCTCCACGAGATTGCAGGAAATCTCCCCAGGACCCTGGCTTCCCAAGTCCTCCCTTTTCTTAATTTGAATACTACACGTTAAAATATCCCTGCTCCTTCCCACCCCCAATACCGCTGGGGCCTCCAGTTCCTGAGGGAAAGAGGTAAAAAGCATGGCAGGATTTTTATATAGGGATTAGACATTTATATAAACGATAAAAGAACCCCATCACCCCCAGTTAGCCTGGTTAGGATATGCAGGCCTGTTCCAACAGAGAGACTCCCATAGATTTTAGTGATTTTGGATTAGGGGCTAAATTCATAAACTCTCCTGGTGCAAGGCACTAGCCAACCTGGCTTCCCAGGGTTAGAGAGAAACTTCCTCCAAAGGCATGTTATTACAACTCCCTCTGGACTGGAGCATCTAGAAATGGCCACAGTTGGAGTCAAGGATAGATAGAGCATGTATTTGACTAGTTCCTGTGCTCCGATGGAAAATAAGTGAGACCTTAGCTATCACTAGGAGACAGTGGCAAGAGCTGTTAAGGTAATCGGCTGCAAACCCAAGGCATATCCAGGTGTCTAAGGAAGAAAAGAAATGTGCTTTTAACTTTAGCTCTGACTTCCTTATTTTTGTGGATTTATGTCACATCAGATTTTTTTGGTGTACTGCTGCTCAGATATTGGCGTTTTCCTTCAGGTTAGCCCTTTGGAGCTATGAATATTAATATTTTTACTTAATGAGCCAACAATTCATCAAACCAATACAGAGTGGTACTGATCTTTCTTCTAAAAAGTGCAGAGAAATGTGTAGATCTGCATGTGTCTTCTTCTGGGGATAGTATTTTTCTATTAGCCTCATGGGAAACACCACATTTAATTAATGCAATCAATGATATTCTGAAATAAAACTATCAACCCCCTGTGAGACCTCAGGCCCCTGCAAATTGATTGTGTGCATTAATTTAAGTGAATTTAGCACTTGTGAATAGTACACTGGTTGAAAATTTTCTTGCAAAACATTTTTTTAACCAAAATGAATATTTCCACCTAAGATTTTTTCTTGGTCAAAATTTTCTGGTTTTATAATCAAAAAGCCCTCTGAAATCCAGAAGAGTTTTAGGAAAACAATTCTGTTTTTGCTAAAAATGTCTGACTTACAAAAACTGATCATTTTAATCAACCTCCCCCCACTTTTGTTTTAACTGAAAATGGCTTTTCAAAAAATGATAATTCCACAAGCAAAATTCTTTTTAAAAATTTCCTCCCAAACTAAGTGACAGTCTTGGACCAGCTTCAGGGAACAGAGCTGAAGACTTTTGCCCTAGAACTGGTGTAGGGGAAAAGCTACCCAGCCAACTAGCCCCTCCTGGTGTACTTCAGCCTGCTATCAAAGGACCACCACTGGAGCTGGTCATTTCATTCTCCATGTCCATTCTCTTCTGGGCCTCACTTGCTGATTATGCCAGCAAGAAAACCAATTGCAAAGTGGACACCAGTCCACATGGAACACCCAGTTCATGCCACACCAGCCACAAAACAACTTTCCAATGAAACAACAATTTATCACTGCTGATCTGGTTAGGACAATTATCAATGGCCTGAGACTCCCTAGAAGTTTCTGTGTCAAACACATTTCTTCAGATGCAGAATACGTATAAATCATGGATTCAGTGTTTACCTCTCATGGCTCATAATTTTTTCACGGAATGCTAATGGACAGTTCACTATTCTAGTTTCCTGCATTCTTGGCAACAGTAACACATTAGATTTATCGCTTTGGAACTTGGTTGTGTTACAGGCCCATCAAGCAGAATTTATGGCTTTTTTATATGCTGTGTATTTTTTAACTGGGCGAATCTCATGCTCATAAAAATGAATGACTGATAGCAGCAGCTAAAACCGGCCATGGTCCAGGCAGGCACTCTGCTGGCTTCCTCCAGATACTTCTGCTAGCACATCTCAGTCCTTCTATTCTAAACCCCACTGCTCTGCTGGGTTCCCAGATCTACAAATGCACCTCAGTCCTGCCTGCCTCCATGGCTGCTGTCCCATAACTGGCCTTAGGGTCTCCCAAGCTTAGGGCTGCACCATGCCAAGTAGAATCTGCAAGAGCCTCAGGAAAACATCTACAGCCTGCTCAGTCTGATATGGGTGTTTGGGAGATTGTCAACCAAGTGGGACTTCATGGTACTTTTTACTCCAGGAACTGGGAGGGATTCAATAGCTGTGATCAGGGTGCTGGACTGGGGAGTTATAAGGAAGAGGATGCTGGGAGCATTGGACTCCAAAAAGTATGAAATTAGACTCAGGAAATGGCTAGAACTGAGCTTTCTCATGGCTCTGCCAACAACCCCTCTAACCTCACTTGCCATTTCCTTGCTTTTCCAGGTCCCATGTGTCTCCTGAGCTGATGGCCACCTGGGCTGAATTGAGTGGTGGTTTCATGCTGTGCAGAAATGTCCAGACAAGCCCATTTCCATCTGGGAGCATTACCTGCAGGTCCTCCTGGAGAGGAACATTATTTAACATTTTGATCAAACGCTTTTGAAAACCAGCTATCCAGCAATTTCTTATTTATTTCTTTGTCACAAAAATATTACACTTTTGAGAAGCCAGAATCTGCGACTTTTGGGAATCGATCACAGGTCTTTTTGTAATAATTTGGATGAAGGATACAACTGTACTTTATCCTGCCTTTAGCAGCAATCATCTATTGTATTCCCAAAGTGGAAATGTTAACAAAATTATATGAGATATGATTGATGTGGTAGAAAAGGTGAATTCTGATTCTTCCCACTGTGGCTCAAACCGATAACAAATAAAGCAGTAGCCCTCCGTATCTGATATTTGCGAGTTCAAGTTCCATCACTGTCTCAATGGCTACAAGTCAATAAAGCTCACTGCAGAATATTTATGAGGCTGGGATGCAGTAGTTAGAGTATTCACAGAGGAGGGAAAACAATTGCTTGTGGGCTCTTAAGGGAAAAGACTTTCTATTTTTTGCAAGGTCCCCCAATAACCCCTTCAGTTTGAAGCTTAGCTGTCAGGCAGACATTCCCCTCTGGGCTGCGGGAGCAGAAGACAGGCAGCTAGTTGCAGCTTGGAGAGAGTCGTTGCTGGCTGAACTGTGAAAGTAGGTTCCTTGGGAATAAAACTTAGCAGAGATCCAGATTTTACAGAATTGTTGAACTTCCTTGGTTCCAGAACATCTGGTCACAGGCGTACGTTGCTCCCCATCAGATGGAATCATTAGATTTGCACATACCAACACTAATTACAGCTCTCGTGCTCTCTCCAGGCAAGGAGAGCTTTCTCTCCTTGCAGCCTGCACCTTTCCCAGGGCAGGGAGCGCTTTCTCTCTCACATTCTCCCTGAGCAGAGAGCTCTCCCTTTCTTATTGCAGCTGGCACACTCTCCCAGGGCAGCGGGTAGCATAGGCTGTACCTCCCCAAATACCAGGCATGGCCCTGCCCATGCTCCACCCCAGCTCCCCCATCCTGCTTCCCATTCTGGGACTGGGGGGGCTGCAGCTGTGCACCGCCTGCTCCCCCAGCGCTCTGGGACTGGGGCAGGGGGTGCTAGCCTGCGGGGGGCAGAAGGGGCAGGGCTGAGGGCTAGTCTCCCCCAGTCAGCAGGAGCACTCTCTCTCTCATTGCAGCCTCCTCTCTAGAAGTTGAAATGTTGTTTCCACGGCACTTGTATCTCCTGCTGGCCTAGGGAGACAGAGATGGACCCAAGGAATCCAATCCAGGTGTCTCAAGAGCAATGGCCACAAGGACTTGAGCCTGCCTATGTTAAAGCTTTCTCCTTGCCTAAGGAGAGCTGTGTGGGGAGGAGCCCCTGGCTGCCTGCAGCGATTAATGCAGGGAAGAATGCAGACTTTGGTAACTGCAAACTCATCTCCCATTCTTCACAAGCAAACACAAGAATGGTACTTGCTGCACGGAAATTCGCTCTGAAACATTTATTTATGTATGCAAAAATGAAGGAGAGAAATGTGCACACCTCTTTGAACTTCAGGCCACAAGTACAGTGCAATGTGTGTGTGTTCTTGGGTACTAACAAATCATCAGTTGATAAGATGCCATGGGGGAAAGGGGAAAAGAAAACAGTTGTGCACTGATTCTGTGTGGCAACCTAGCCTCCAAAAATAATCACCTTGATTTTTTCGACTGCTCACTGCAAGCCTTTCAAAGGACCTTTGCAAAGCGCAGAGCAGGAGCAATGTTTGATAAGGGGGCTTGTACGCTATAAAGCAGTCTCAGGTAAGCCAACTTAATTCAAAGCCATGTGAGTTGGTTGAGCTGGGGAGCAAACTCCTTTTTCCCTGCTTTAATCAGCTCAGAGTAAAGTAAGTACAAACAGCAACAATGGTGACAAGAAAATCCTTGTAAAGGAATTCTCTCTGAAAATCAAAGCTGTAAGCACGTGAAAAATCAAGACATCCCATAATATTAACCTGTAACAAGCTGATAATTCAACCAGAACATGCTGAAATCTGGGTATTCCTGTGCTGCAATCCTGCCTCCAAAAGCACTAATTATTTCAAAATCAAAACTCCTTTGAAACTAAGAGCAACAAAAGTGCTGAGTTTGGCATATTTAAAGGGAACAACTATTGCTAGCTGCTGATTTATTAAAGGAAGAACAAACACATCCTCCCCCCTTCACCCCGCTGATGTTAAAGTGGTGTAATTCAGTGGTCAACCAACCAATGCTTGACAATAACTGGTCATCTGGCATGCTGTGACTGATGCCTGACACTAATCACCGTCATCTCACTGTTACCTTGTGCTCCCCCGCCTGATGGTTATCTCTCGTAATGTACCTAGGGCTTGTCTGTACATGAAGATTAATCTGGAATAAGGGAGGGTAGGAATTTAAAGTGGATTAACTATTCCTGATTAACTCTATGTGTGAAAGCTGTTATTCTGGAGTAAGAGCACCTTATTCTGAATTTGCTTAATCCTCTTCCATAGTAGATGTAGATCCACTTCTGGCATTAATTGTGCAAATATGCACTCTCTCATCTCTACTAAAAGTAATATTACTTGGTACTTTTCCTTCAAGGACCCGAACGCACTTTACAAATATGAATTACTCCAAGTGAGGGTATCATCCTCATAGTGATGGGCCCAAGGTCACATGTGTAGTCAATAGCAAAGCCAGAAACAGAAGCCCATGCTCTAAGCATATATGGAATGTCCCATCTCAAGGGTGCACCTATGTGTGTGAGTGGATTCCCTCTAGACAGAACTTTGAGTCTGAATGAAGACTTAAATGCCTGTTAAATCTTTTCACGGGTTTCTGCATTTCATGTAATTAAGGTTTTACTCATATCTGGTAACTTTCTTCAGAATTTGGCATTTTTGTCAATGATTAACCTTTTAAAAAACTGCTTTTATTTTATAAAACCCCTCTGGGTAGATCTGCAGCATGTAGCCAGGTTCAGCATGGACAGCATTCCTGTTCACATTAATCATGTTCAACAGGCTCATCAAGACTAAACTGACTCTATAAATAGCCCATTTCACAGCTTTATGCACTGCCTGATTCCTCACATTAATAACCCTCCACTAGATTCTGTCACAAGCATCAGTTACACTCGCTTTCCCTGGGATTCTGTGCTCATCCCTCCTCCACCATATTCATTCACAAGGCTATAAAACACAGGCTCAAAGGGCAGCACTGATTGTATTACTCATTCTTGATTTATAGCTCCTCTGATGGCAGACAGAGGGGCCTATATCAGAGTCTTCTAAAGTCTTTCCTTGGCATTCAAAATGTCCCCCACTAAAAGACAAAAGCTCTGAAGTCCCATCAGATGGTTTATACACTTTGTGTTACCTAGTGGTTATAGCAGGAGAGTGGGCGTTTTATTTCCAGAGCTGGCACTCACCTTGCAAGGTGAACTCAGCCATTTCACTCGTCTTCTCTGGGCCTCCGTTTCTCTATCTGTAATAAGATATAGCACTCCAGTGACACACACCAGGGCTCACCAGAGCTGGGAACCCTGGGCATGTGCTCGTACAGCTAGCTGGCACCGGGGTCCATGCTGCCATAACCTCACTAGCTAGATAAAGCTAGTGTGAGTATGCCTCCCTGAACTGCAATCACCCCTCCAACTGCAGTGGAGCCAAACCCCCAGTCTCTAGGTCTGTCAACCCAGGACCTTTCATCCGCACTGGATATATCTGCTTAGAAACCACAGGCAATAGTGTCTTCTGTTCAGCAGGAACTTGAGCAGGATTTGCCTTATATTGCCTTGGATCAAGTCTGTTTTCTGTATCTGGCCTATGCTTGATGCTTCCAAGGAAACCAAGACCACTCCCACTCATGCACATTGCTATGTTATCACTGGGAAAAGATAAATTCCTTCCTGACCTCTGAGATTGGCTTCACTATCTTAGGGCTCCGTCACATCACGTCCTGAGCAGTCTGTCCTCAATGCAGCAAAGCACTTACACATATGCTTAACAGTGTGCATCCGGAGAAGTGAGCTGCAGCCCACGGAAGCTTATGCTGAAATAAATCTGTTAGTCTCTAAGGTGCCACAAGTACTGCTGTTCACTATGCATGTGAGTCGTTTCAATGCACATTTACTATTATCATATACTCATATCACCGTAGCACTGAGACTCAGCTGAGGTCATGGCTCATTGCATTACAAATAACAGGACATCCCTGACCCAAGCATCTTACAGTCTAAACAGACAAGACAACAAAGGGGAGAATCGGAAACAGGCACAGAGAGGCAAGTGACTTGTTTAATGGCAAAGACAGGACTAGAACTAATCTAGTCTCCTGACTAGTCAGGGGCTACCCCAGGGACTGTCTTCTCATTGCAATAACTAGAAATGGAATTGTTGCTCATAAAACATTTCCTGTTCACTAGAGTTGGGTTTTTAATTTACTACTGATTCCTCTTTTATTAGCACAAAGCTCTGCAAAGCCAAGAAAAAATTATCAACATTCATTTTGCAAAACAGCTCCCAGCCACCAGCAACAAATAAAAATAGTGAAATAATAAAGAAACAACAGCAGTAGCACAGCCAAATTCAGTGCTGATGCACACCCTGTGTAAGCCAGCTATAGCAGTGGTTCTCAAACTTCTGCATTGGCGACCCCTTTCACACAGCAAGCTTCCGAGTGCAACCCTCCTTATAAATTAAAAACACATTTTTTATACTTAACTCTATTATAAAAGCTGGAGGAGAAGCAGGGTTTGGGGTGGAGGCTAACAGCTCGTGAGCCTCCATGTAATAACCTCATAACCCCCTTAGGGGTCATGACCCCCAGTTTGAGAACCCCTGAACTAGAGTCAGCACAGATTCAGCCCATGATATTTATACCAGAAATGAACTCTCAAAGCCTATGTGTTGTATAGAAACCCCGACTTGGCAGCCAACATCTTGCTCTTTATCAATACAAGTCAATCCTGTGGCCCAGATAGATGTAGCTATGGTGAATAATTCAGACTTCTTGGTGATGCAATTGGACAGGACTTTCCAGACCATCTGGTTCAATCCTGTAAATCTAGCACGTTATCAAAGGGGTCCCTTACAGCCCAATCATCTGTGATTTATGGGAAGCCTCAAAAGGGTCAGAGATCTGGTTCAGGTCAGCATCCAGAGGTCTGGATGCTTCTGTGAACTATCCAGACATGAAAGGCTCATGGCAGAGCTGTGTGAATAATGGAGTCCTTAGTTTGAAGGAAATTCCAAAAACAAACTTTAAAAAAGAGTTCTGGGTTGAGCCAAATTTTTTTGGCAAATCGAAAAGTTGAAGAAAAGAATGATTTCAGTTCAAATAAAATGTTTCATTTAGATTCCGACCATTTTAAAGTGTTTTGGATTCGTTTTGTACAAAATCAAAGGAAATTCTGAAATGAAGAGTAATTTTAAACCAAAAAATCACATTTCGTTTTGAAAATGTCAAACAATGAAACATATCCACTTTGTCAGAATTTGTTTGTTTTCCTTTTCTTTTTTAACTGAAACTATTTGGCAAAACAGACACAAATTTGTGTAATGTTCTGGTGTTACCAAATGTGCATTTTTCCCTGAAAAAAAGATTCAGCCAAAAACCTTTGCTCAGCTGTACTCCTGGGAGCCTAAGTTTTCCGCACCTTCCTGCTTGTATCTAGAGCAGAAATACATGAAAACAGCATTTCTCATTTCTACCTACACTTCTCATCTCAGCCAGAACCCGGAGGCAAAAGCCTAACAAAGTGACTGAACGTCTACTATCTGTTCGGGCTTAGTCTGCGTTTTTGATGAAGGTCCCAGTTGGTTTTTATTTCATCTGTACTCATTCATTCATCTGCAGTCCAGAGAGAACTGAGACTCCCCAGGATAGCTGTCTGCATGGTGCCTTGTGATAGAAGATTGGTCAAAAATTCAGAGGAGGCCTGCAGCTAATTGGCTGCAGGAAGCAATGTGGAATCTGGGCTGGAGATTTTCCTTGATTGCCTGTAGGATATGAAAGCTCCATGAAGCCTTCAATAGAGGAGGAAAAGCTCAATCCCAAAGGAGAAATTTGTCCCTTGCTAATACAACCTTGCTCGTGGTTTCAGATGGGAGCAAAGCACAAAACACAGTTTCATTCACTATTTCATTATATATTGTTCCCCAGCCAAAACTTGACTCATAAAGGTACAAGTCCACAACTGATGAATTCCATCATTCTGTATACCTGTTCTGGTATTATTATAGATTAATTTGCATTGCAGTGGAACCTAAAGGTCTGTCTAGATGGCAACCAGAAATGCACAGCAGTGAGTATCAGAGCCTGGGTCCACACATTCAGGCTTGCAGGGCTTACTCTAGGGTTATAAAAATAGCTGTGTGGACCTTCAGGCTCAGACTGGCACTCAGAACCTGAAGCCCACCCCCTCCCTAGGCTTCAGAACCCAAGCTCCGGTCTGAGCCCAAACATCTATCTACACAGGTATTTTTAGTGCCATAGCGTGAGCCCTGCAAGCCTGATTCTGTAGGCTCTGAGACTTACTGCTGTGAGGTTCTGCTAACCATGTAGACATATCCTAAGAGCCCCAGTCATGGACAAGGATCCTGTGGTGCTAAGCAGGGTAGAAACACAAAGCAAACAATGCTGCCTGCCACAAAGAACTTACACTCTAAGTGTAAGAGAAGAGAAAACAGGTGGATAGACAGACAGAGGTGGTGGAGCACAAGGAAACAATGAGGCAATATGGATCAGTATGACCAGCAGTGGTTTCATCACACCAGTTCCTAACCATTATCATTTTGTCGGCATCACAGTAAAGGAGATTTGTAAGAGGGATGTGAAAAGGACAAGGCAGTAGCTCTGCGGATGCTTACTGGAAGCTCATTCTAAGCGTGAAGGGGAGCACAGCGGTGTGGGTTTGAGAATGTAACAAGCGGGTCGACAACTCGATAGCAGATGAGAAATGATAGGTGGGATGAGGATATACTGAGAGGGATCCTGAACGAGAAGACACGTAGTTTGGTCTGATGTGATGCAGAAGGAGGAGCCACACAGTGTGTAGCCGTCAAGAGAAGGGTGATATGGTTAAAGCAATGAGCTATGGATATAATCTTTGCAGCAGTATTCTGAATGACCTGAACAGGGCAAGATTGCATTTGTGAAGGCCAGACAGAAGGATGGTGCAGTAGCTGAGGTGTGAGATGAGAGGCTGGACACATGTTTTAGCTGTGTGGATGTGTAGCATGGTAGTGTCTAGGGGCTCCGGCCTCATGGTGGTAGGCACCGTACAAACAAATTACAGAGACAGTCCCTGCCTTGAAGAACTTACAATCTACACATAAAACTATAGGCAAAAGGTAGACAGAATAGATAGAGGAAGCACAGATAGCACGCCCATCCCCATGGTCTCTGAGCTGAGACCACCACCACAAGCAAGCTGTAACTATAAGAAATTTAATATGTGCATATAAAAAAGGCAACTGAAATCAGCCAAGCGTGAGTTTCTTGTAAAGGAGGATATAGCACACCATGTGTTAGGTCCTAATCCTTTGAGGTGCTGAGCGCCCTCGTCTTCCATTGAAGCCAGTGGGAGCTGTGGTAATGTTATTTGATGTTTCGTTTGAAACAGGTTTGAATGGCTGAGGAACAGAAAGCTTTCAAACATGTAACCAGAGACTGGAACCGAAGGTAAACTTTACTCTCCCACAATGACTCCGACAGCATCTTAGAGTGGACAGAAAGACTCACAAGGAGCTCTCTGCAAGCTCAAATATATGAATGGAAATAAGGAAACCAGCAAGTGAGCTGATGGGTCAATTGTTTAACTTCTGAGCAACATCTGAGCACGGCCCTGAAATAGGAGGCGGTAAGTTGAGCAGACGTTCTTTATCAGATCAAGGTCCATTTTGGAACATAATGTCTTGGGCCCTGATTGATAGAGCCCTGCAAATCTGCGGATATGTGCTTTATATCCATGGATCGTGTTTGGAGATCACGGATGGATGTGGATATCCACGGACCATGTTTGTGGATCGCGGATCGGATGCAGATACCAATTCTGTATCTGCGCAGGGCTCTAATAATAGAAGGTTCTCCGGCCATCTCTGTTTTATATCTCAAGCTGCTGACTGAATGTGAAAGACTCCACCCATCACATGAAATGACTCTGACTCTCATAAACTCTTATACTCGCTTTACCAGTTGATTTCCCTGAAAGAACTTCCCTTGGATGTGGATCCTTTTCCTCATTAGACTGGAAAACCAGAGAGCTGGGGATTGTTAATTAGCAATGGGAAGACTGGCTGGGACACAATCAAAATTGATCTTGAACCTTCCCCAGAATGTGTACCTAACTCTTCCTGATATCTTAAAAAGTTTAGTAAACTTGGAAAAATCTCTGTGTGGTCTCTGCACTAGCTGGCTTGGGCTGGTATAGAAAGTGGAAACGCTAAACTCTCATGAAAGAGGCTATTTTTGCAATACTGCCAACTGGCCTGTAACTTGTAGTTGCCAGAAATCTCCTGAGAGCCTCAGGATCCTCTTATGGGAGTTGTGACCTGAATTCAAGACCAAAGAGATCCAGAGAAATCTGGGCAATTATTCAGACTCTTGGATTTGAAACAAACCTCCACATTCTTTGAGGTCGATCCATCCTCATCATTCAATTCTTGGGGCATGATTCTCCTGTCATTTACATCAGTAATTCTGGAGTCACTCCCTTGTTATAAAGAAGAGTGAGATCAGAATCAGATTCTTGAGCTTAGCTCAAGGGCCGTGATGTGATCTAAACTCAGAAGAAATTTGTCCAGAATGTCAGTTTCCTGGGAAGCTTGTATCCTATTCCCCACCACTCAGTCTCAGGGAACATACTAACCATGAAGGGTTTGCATGGCCTAACGGAGTCTAAAATCCTTTGGGATCTAAAAATCTTTTTAAATGTAAAGAGCTAAGAGTTGCATTATTCAGTTCATTTAGTTACAGTTTAAGAGGTCTGAGAAGAATAGCTAGAGGGTTTTAAAGCTCCTGGAAGGAAATGGTGCATATATCACAGCAACAAGGATCTTTCCTATTCTTTCATATCCTACTAAAGATAATGACTGATCTTGATTTACACCAAAGACGGTAAGATTTCTCCACTGAGAAATCCTGATTTACAGTCCTAAAGCTAGACAAAGATTCCCAGCAGCTACTATGCATTATTATGAGTGGCAATACATTCCTCCTCTCAAAAGCAGGACATTCATCATTTCCTTTCCTTCTAGTGCTAAGGACTTCTACTTAAATGGCCAAATTAAACAAACCAAAGGCAGAAAAGATAGTTTGCCCGGAATGTCTGATTCTTCCTTCATCTAATCCAGCGGTTTATGTGCAATGAATCAAGCAGTTACACAATGATCTCCCCAGCTAAGTCTTGATTATCGATAGATCTGGGAGAGAATAAGGCAAATATCCTTTTTGACAAGAATTCACTTTGCGATGCTCATACCCATTTTGTGCATGTTTCCCATAGATATTCACGCAATAAAAGTAGTCAGAAAGCGAATTTCAAGCTTACATATGTGAACATTCACAGAAACCAAACATGGAATTTATACATAAGAGAATCTGTGTTGAAAGTGCTTGCCTGCTCATCCAATCAGGGAGCAGTACACATTGATTTATCTGGCCAATCAAAATTAAGCAACTCAGCAGGAATGTAAAGTATCTGTGACCAATCCCTGGAGAAGAAAATCAGAAAAGATATTGGTTGATTAAATTGGACAGAGAAATACATTTAACAGCATTGCCTCCTGTGAAGATAAAAGGAGGCTAAATCTGAAGAAATTATTATTTGCAGGCTATTTGCTTAGCTTATGGGATGCTGTATAACACAGACTGTGAAGTTTTGCTGTCAATCGTCTTTAAAAATCAGACTCCCCTATAAAGTGTAAAAATCTTGAATGAGCAGCATTCATGTGTATTCGATTGTTGTATGGTTATAGTTCACTGTCCTCCACAAACAAAGTCCAATTTGCTCACAACAATAACAAAAGAAAAAAACAGCACAAGAAGTTCATTTCAGCTAGAATTTTTTACTAACTTTGATTCATGAACTCTAGTTGTTGCAGAGCCACTGAAATCCAGGTAGAGTCCAAAGGCCAGGTTCTGATCTCAGTTATACAAATTCTCAAATCACCCCAGTGAACAAAGACAAGCACCAGTCGTAGGCACCACTTAAAACCTATTTTGCAGGCTTAAATATATGGAGATGTACCTATCTCATAGAACTGGAAAGGACCCCAAAGGTCATTGAGTTCAGCCCCCTGCCTTCACTAGCAGGACCAAGTACTGATTTTGCCCCAGATCCCTAAGCGGCCCCCTCAAGGATTCAACTCACAACCCTGGCTTTAGCAGGCCAATGCTCAAACCACTGAGTTATCCCGCCCCAAACTTAAGTGGGGAATTATGTGGTGTATTATCCCCTCTGAACAGGGATGAATTTCACCCAGGTAATCTGGCTTGGCTATGTTTCTCTTTAATAAGTTCAGTGTAATGTATTCAGAGGGCTCCTCCTCCCTCTTTCTCAACACCGTTTCCCTCAGCCCTCTCCCCACTTTGTTGTTTTATGAATAAAGTATTTTCCCCATTTCGTTCCTCCATAATGCAGGATATATAATCTTTCAAAATTGCATTTTATCTCCTTATCCATTGCCTGGCAAACAGCTTGATTCAATACATGTATTATTAATAAGGAAAGTCAGCTTTTTTTAAGGCAATAAATATAGTGATAATATGTTTAAAGCAGGGAGTGGAGTGTAAATAGTACAGCTAATGTGTGTAAAAATGTAGATTTATGTTAAATTATCTCCCAGAGGCCCACAAAGGGT
This sequence comes from Chelonoidis abingdonii, assembly GCF_003597395.2. Taxonomy (NCBI): domain Eukaryota; kingdom Metazoa; phylum Chordata; order Testudines; family Testudinidae; genus Chelonoidis; species Chelonoidis abingdonii. The sequence continues at coordinate 5,143,925 of NC_133791.1, forward strand.
CGAGATTCTGAGAATTATCCCTTCTATGCTGCTTAGGGACGTCATTAAATGAGAAACACACCAATTTGTTGTGCTTTTGGTATTAACTTGTGCTGTCTACTTTTTTAACAGTTCTACAAATTTTAGACTACAAATTATAGTAGCTATCTTCCATAGATGTTATACATAAAACAGTTATGTTAAAAGAATATTAAACTTGCAAAGCCAAGCCCTGTAAAGTTAGGGAATGTCAGAAATAAGGTTGTCTGCGTAATCTTAATTCAACCCTCTTGTGCATATGAATTACGATACAGTCTTTAACTACAGGATCATGTACTATTTTTTCCAGGCCTCCTGCCTCATTCAGTGCACAGAATGGATGGTGCTCACTTAATGAGAACCTATGTAATATTTTGTTTTCTCCTTTTTGTTCAATGTGGGGCCTTATGCCTTATTTACTGCACACTGTTTAAACCCTGCTACGAAGAGTTACGAAGGTCCTTGATGGCTTTTCTATGGCACTCAGCACTATGATGTCTCAGTGCTTCATAAACATTAACTTACCTTCCCAGTACCCCGGTGAGGTAAGGGGTGCTATTTTATAGATGGGGATATGTGACACAGAGAGTGCTCAGGTGCCCAATTGAGACCTGATTTTTCAGAGTCCTTACCATTATACAGCACTTTATTTGTTCCAAGCACAGCTCCCACGGCCTTCACTTGCAGCTGCGAGTACTCGGCAATCAGACCACAAGTCTGACACTCAGAAAATGAGGAACACAGTTAGTGGCCCCCTGTGAAAAGTCTGGTTTAAACAGTTTGCCCAGCATCATACAGGAACACTGTGACAGAGGCAGGGATAGAATCCTGTTCTCCATTCAGCTGCCTTAGCCATGAGACTATCCTTTCTCCTCCTGCAGTCCCTGCGACATACCACTTCCTCCGACTTCTACAAAAAAACAAAGCTGGGGTCCTGCACACAACAGTCTCCTTAACTACACAGTCCTGATTCATTCCCAGAGCAGGTGCATTCCGTGCACTGACTGAGGCAGTGGACAAAATAGTATGTGATCATATAATAAAAGACTATCATAACGCATGCACACAAGAGGTGTGAATTAAGTTTGCTCAGACAATCTTAACTCTGGCATTTCAGAGATTTTAGCTTCTAAAATCTAAGTCTCTGTTGAGCATGTGCAAACTGAAATTCTTCCAAGGCTTATAACTAAGGCTATGATTTTGTTATGGACATTTTTAGTAAAAGTCATGGACAGGTCATGGGCAATTCACAAAAATTCAGGGAAGCCGTGACCTGTCCCTGACTTTTACTAAAATTGTCCATGACAAAAAGGGGGAGGGAAGAGAGTCCAGCACCCAGGGCCGCCCAGAGGATTCAGAGGGCCTGGGGTCTTCAGTGGTGGGGGGCCCCCACTGCTGAATTGCCGCTGAAGACTTGGCACTTTGGCGGCGGGTCCCGGGGCGGAAGAACCCTCACACTATAGGTCTTCGGGGCACTTCGGTAGTGGGTCCCAGAGTGGAAGAACCCCCCGCCGCCGAACTACCGCCGAAGACCCGGCACTTCGGCGGCAGGTCCTGGGGCAGAAGAACCCCCCGCTGCCAAAGACCTGGAGCGGAAGAAGCTCCAGGGGCCCGGGCCCTGCAAGAGTTTTCCGGGGTCCCTGGAGTGAGTAAAGGACCCTGCTCCAGGGGCCCTGAAAAAACTCTTGTGGGGGACCCTGTGGGGCCCAGGGCAAATTGCCCCACTTGCCCCCGGCTCTGGGAGGCCCTGCCAGCAGCCTGCCCTGATGTGGGTGGGAGCTGCAGTCCCCGCCCCATGGCTGAGAGCTGGGAGGGACCCCACCTGTGGCGGCTGGGGTGGTCTGGAGGTCCCCAGCACCCATGGGGACTGGGGAGCTCCACGGGATTTCCCCCACACCCACAGTGGCTGGGGAGCTGTGAGGGACCGCACCACTCCAGGCAGCAGGAGTACCCCGAAGCTTCTGGCCACCAGGAGAGGTGGGGGTAGCCTGCAGCTCCCAGCTGCTGTGGGTTGAAATCACAGAATCCATGACTTCCGTAACCTCCATGACCAAATCGTATCCTTACTCAGAACCAAGGGAGCTGGAACAATTTGTATAGTGGGGGTGCTGAGAGCCATTGAACCCAACTGCGAACCCTGTATATGATGGAAACCGCTTCAAGCCAGGGGGTGCAGCCACACCCCCAGCACTCCTAGTTCCAGCACCTGTGTTTACAACATGCTCAAATGTGGGCAGATTTTCACCAGGAAGGCAAAAAGCACATCCCTGATATAAAGGCACCTGCCTGCCAAATTTCCAGTCCCTGTTTGAAAGCATCGAGACTCCAGAGCTTTACAAAGGAAAGGTTACCTGATTTATTTAGTTATTTATTGCATTGCAAAGCAACATATTTTTCTTTAGCCTCATTGTCATAAACAACTGAACCATTCTGGCTACAAATTTCAAAATCCACCTGAGGCAGACACCCTCCATGGAAAATTTCAGCCCGAACTGTTAAAGTTTGGCAAAGTTATAAGCAACTCAAAACAGGGTCTTACACTGGGAAGTGTCAGGCAACCTTAATATTAGGTGGTGCTACTAACCCCACTCATGATGCAACAGCAGGGCCAACCATGTAATTCAGATTTGGACAGAATAATTTTTTTTACACATTTACAGTATGTAGCTATCTATCTGGGCCCCCATTCTCTGCTCCTCTGCACTTTGTGTCAGCTGTTATGTCTGTGCAAAGTGGGTGTGAAAATGCTATCACTTGCTGTGAGTGGAGAACTCAGATCAGGTAACTTTTTAAAACCACTGTTTACAGCAGGGGTTCTCAAACTGGGGGTTGGGACCCCTCAGGGAGTCATGAGGTTATTACATGGGGGGTCGTGAGCTGTCAGCCTCCACCCCAAACCCCACTTTGCCTCCAGCATTTATAATGGTGTTAAATTTCTAAAAAAGTGTTTTTAATTTATAAGGGGGGGTCGCACTTAGAGGCTTGCTATATGAAAGGGGTCGCCAGTACAAACATTTCAGAACCACTGGTTTACAGCTACAAATGACCACACAAAGTGAAAGGTCACAGAGAATTAGGCTCAAATGTTTCCTGAAGATAAAAATAAATTCCTCCACCTTAATTAATTCACTGACCGTTGGCAAGTGTAATAGGATCTTGGATGTATCAGACTTATTGTTTATCTCACTTCGACACACATCATGCAAGCAGCTCAGGGAGGGCTGTGCCTACTTCTTCAAGTGGAATTTTGTCATTTCTTCAGTTTTCACACCAAAAAGTGACTAGCACAAACCTCCTCCACAAATGGACTATGAGAAATGTTCCTCCCCATCATAAATTAGAGTGTTTCCTCTTTAGACACTGATCCCGCTAAGACCCTGCAAAAACAGATAGTGCAGTAGACTCACCCATAAGAACACACCAAACTTAGTTTATAACTCAATTTATCTAGACCCTCCTCACCATAGTAACAGCGCAGCTTCCAGCCATTAATGGGCCTTGTCATCTCAAAACTCCACTATGTAGTAGGGAGGCATCATCCCCTGTTGACCAGCGATTCTGACCTGACCTTAGACGGTTTATAGTTTTGGGTAAAATATAATTTCTTTGTTAAGCATACTTAATGGAAGGTATCAAAGCTGTAACTGCAAGTAGGAGAACAAATAATTGGATTATTAGGCTTTGCTGTAGTTAAATACCTGTGCTATTAGTGTGACGCCTCGTGAGAGTAGTCATGCTAAAGGCTGAAGTTTAGGATTAAAAGCTGGCAGGCCCAAGAAGATAACCCCAAGTCACAAATTCTGCACTGTCATTTTGAGACAAACAAGTAACCACCGAGAGTGCATTACGCTGCAGAATTCTGCAAGAAGGGAGTTTGGGGAGAGGAGGGGGAGGAATCCAGTTACTAGGCTGTAACTAGGTAGTTAGACCGTAAAAATGTATAGGAATTATTCAGAAATGTGTGATATATTTTAGCGATATTCATGATTAAAGGCATAGCTATGGAAAGCTGGAATGCCACATATGGATAAGGGGCAGGTATTAATCTTGTTGTATGCATGGAAATTGATCAAAGAAGGAGGATAAATGTAGTTGCTATTTTTTAATTCATTGGCTCCCTGAGACAGTGTAAACCAAATCAGGACTTCCCTGCTGATGAACTCCACTTACTTTTCATACTGTCTTTGTTTCCAATGATCTCCATAAAGTTGTAAGTATACACAATGCAAGATTACAAATATAAACAATGCTGGAAACCATATTACTGTACTTCTTATTCTTATATTTATGTATATTGATTTTTTTATTATTTCAGTTATATTTGTCTGCGTGAAGTAAAGCTCAAAGTTTGTGTATGTGTTTCACCAAATTTCATCTTCTCCATTAACTCTAAGTAGCCACCTGAAAAAAGAACCTGTCACATGTGACAAGTGCATGTTGCACCTCGATAATGATCTGATAAGTGTAATCATTGATCAGGCTACATCCCATCTGATAGATGGGGAACCGAGGCTCAGGCTAAACTAAGTGACTTGCCCTAAGTCAGGAATTGGGAATTGAATTCAGGTGTGCCAAGACCCAGACTCGTGCTCTACCTGATAGACCATCCTTCCCCCTGATGTCTTTCTCCGTTGGAAGAGAAATATATTGCATCAATGACCATAGCTGGATGAAAATGGAAGCTACATGTCTAAGACTGAGTGGAGTGTGTGATGCAGATCCACCAGGGTGACAATTTTACCCATAATGGAAGAGACCAGCTATGTATTTATCTTCTACTAAAGACAGGACCCAAATCCAATCCTGCCCCAGTGCTTTTGGCTGAGGATCCAAGCCAGGAATGAGTCTGTTCAGACTGGATTTAGCCCAAAATGGCAAAAGTCTCACAAAAGCAGCTGTTCTTGTAGATTGCTGTAATTTGGGAGCGACAACCTTGCAGCAGCTCATGAGATTTCATCATTATTGAATCCAAGCCCTCCTTCAGTCTCAAACCCTGAATCCCAGTCTCAGATGAACACCAGCTCTGTGGCCCGACCCTACTTCACATCAATAAAGCTTGTTATCAGATTCCATTTCTGGGAGTAATGCAAACAGGAATATGTTGCTCTTGTGAGGTGTGTAGTAAGTAAAAGGTTTCAAAATAGAATCTGATCCTGGAGTGCTATTTCAAAGTGTCCTGTCAGCTAGCTCGGTACCACTGCTAGATAGATTGATAGGAAAGGACATTGAGCACCACAACAGGCATTTTCCGCCTGACACTAGCTAAACTGACAGCCGGGACTGAGTACAGTGAGATGAATGTCAGGCAGCAGCAAAGAGACAGCTAACTAATAGGAGCAACTAGGATGTCCATAAAAGATGCCCATTCATATCTGATAAATTGGCTCCCAGCCCATTGTACGCTGGGGGCCTAATTCTGCTCTCAGTTAAGATGGTGTAAATCCACAGCAGCTCCATTCACTTCAGCAAAGTTACTCAGATTTACCTCAATGCGGAATATTGGTGTTTCCCAAAGTACAGCTCTTTGATCACTGCTGGAATTCCAGCTTGATTCTGTGGTCACATCTAATGGGAATATAGATTTGACTTCCTAACCAACCCCCTAGATCTGACCCACAAGGTGCTGCCTATCAGGGCAGTGGGGAGTCTTCCAATGCCAAATGGAAAGGAAATTCCTAATACTGTGAAGTCCCTTCCGCAGATTTTGGTCTCTACTGCCTGTGGGCCCAATCCTGCTCCCACTGATGCTTGTTTCCAATCTCCCTTGTGTCCTGAGCAATTGCTCAGAGTTTGGGAGTCTGCTGCCTAGCAGTGCAGCGTTGTTTTTCTGAACAATTATGGGCTGATCTTACAGTGTCTCTGCAGGGAAAAGCTCTCTGTCTCTTACCGACTTGTGGGTCACTCGCGGGCTTTAGCCTGGAGACCTGTTGAACTGACACCTTTCATCACTACCAGGCTGTAATTCAGGAAGACAAAACATTCCAGTCAGGGGCTGGTTCCGCTCTCTCCTATCCTAGTGTAACTCCACTGGTTCCAGTGCAGTCATCCCTGCTTTACACTAGGGTAAGAGTAGGGACATAAGGGGATGAGAGCTAAGGACGCGTTGTTCTAAGTCAGCCATGAAAATGTTGCCATATTGTGGGGCCATGCAGGTGCCCATAGCAGTGCCGCTGACTTGAAGGTATATATCGTCACCAAATGTGAAGTCATAAAGTTCAGCCACCAGGTTAGCCGTGACATTATCGGGGATACTGTTCCTGACGGCTTGTAGTCCATCTTTGTGTGGGATGTTAGTGTAGAGGGCTTCTACATCCGTAGTGGCCAGGATGGTGTTTTCTGGGAGATCATCGATGGATTGCAGTTTCCTTAGGAAGTCAGTGGTGTCTCGAAGATAGCTAGGAGTGCTGGTAGCGTAGGGCCTGAGGAGAGAGTCCAGATAGCCAGACAATCCCGGTGTTAGGGTGCCAATGCCTGAGATGATGAGGCATCCAGGATTTCCAGGTTTATGGATCTTGGGTAGCAAATAGAATAGTCCTGGTTGGGGTTCTAGGCATGTGTCTGTACAGATCTGTTCCTGTGCTTTTTCAGGGAGTTTCCTGAGCAGACGGTGTAGTTTATTTTGGTAATCCTCAGAGGGATCAGAGGGTAATGGCCTGTAGACTGTGGAGTTAGAGAGATGCCTAGCAGCCTCTTGTTCATATTCCAACTTATTCATGATGACGACAGCACCCCCTTTGTCAGCCTTTTTGATTAGGATGTCAGAGTTGTTTCTGAGGCTGTTGATGGCATTGTGTTCAGCACAGCTGAGGTTATGGGGTAGGTGATGCTGCTTTTCCACAATTTCAGCCCGTGCACGTTGACGGAAGCAATCTATGCAGAAGTCCAGTCTGTTGTTTCGGCCTTAAGGAGGAGTCCACACAGAATCCTTCTTTTTGTAGTGCTGGTAGGAATGATTCTGTGGATTAGTCTGTTGTTCAGAGGTGTGTTGCACCTGATGAAGTGGCCCATGAAAGCTTATGCTCAAATAAATTTGTTAGTCTCTACGGTGCCACAAGTACTCCTGTTCTTCTTACAGATACAGACTAACATGGCTGCTACTCTGAAACCTGTCACTAAGGTAAGTGAGAGGAGAATCAGGTTCTCAATTAACACAAAGTGATAGTAAGGAAACACCTGACCGGTACAAAAGAAACACGATGTAATGGCCTCGCTGCTAGCCTTACAGCAGAGGCTTGTAGTACCTTTGCTCTTTCTTCTTGCTCCAGCACCCTTTGCTTCCAAGACACTTCCTATTGCTGGCTTAGAATGACCCCCGTGGCAAAAACGCAGACTTGGTGAATATCCACAAACCACAGTTGGACCATGCTGGGGCTTAAACAACGGAACTCAAATAAGTAACTGCGATTGACTGCTTCCCTGGGGCCTGGGAGATGGAAGTCTGAGAACGCATCCCTCCAATGTGCCCCAAATCTGTTCTTCCCAGACAGACTAACAAGCAGTAGCAAGGTTGCTATTAAGAGGCTACGGTGCTGCAGGTGGTATGCTTCCCACGCCACCATTGCTTTCCCAGGGGACATTTCCTGGGTGTGGAGTGGCTGACCTCGGAGAGCAAAGATTAGGCCCAATCCTGAAGCATGGGGAGTGCTCTCAACCTCTAGTCAGGTTACCAGGAATCAGGGGCACTCAGTATCTTCCTGGAGGCAGTCAACACTAGAATTGGTTGGGAATCTGCCAACAAAACATGCTGTCATGGGAAATGATGATCTGTCAAAACTGAAACTTTTGACAACTCTCCCGTTTCAGAACAATTTTGAAAAAAAAAGTTTCAAATGGTTGAAATGTCCATTTCAAAAGTTCTGGGTTTTGGTTCAAAATGGCCTTTCAATTAGAAATTTAAGTTAATTTATCAAATTTTTAAAAAGGTTGAAATTGAAACTTTTCAAAACTGTCTAAACAAAATGTTTCAATTGACACAATTCAAAAATTCTCTCAGATTTTTGGGACTGATTTTTTGTCACTGTTTGGGGTAGGAATTTTTTAAATCTCAAAAATTCTTATGGAACTGGGAAACCATTTCCCACTCAGCTCTCCTTAGCACCTGTAATCAAGTGACCAGGGAGACTAAAGTGTTCACCAACTGTTTTTTGAATGTTATAATTCTTGATGTCTGATTTGTGTCCATTTATTCTTTTCCATAGACACTGTCTGGTTTGGCCAATGTACATGGCAGAGGGGCATTGCTGCACATGGAGAACACTTCAGTCTCCCCGGTCACTCAATTACAGACATAAAAGTTGCAATATTACAACAAAAAAACTTCAGAAACAGACTCCAACGAGAGACTGCTGAATTGGAATTAATTTGCAAACTGGACACCATTAAATTAGGCTTGAATAAAGACTCGGAGTGGATGGGTCATTACACAAAGTAAAACTATTTCCCCATGTTTATTTCCCCCCCCTCCCCACATGGTTCCTCACACCTTCTTGGCTGAAAAGGGCCATTTTCATTACCACTACAAAAAGTTTTTTTTCTCTCCTGCTGGTAATAGCTCACCTTAACTCATCACTCTCCTTATAGTATGTATGGTAACACCCATTGTTTCATGTTCCCTGTGTATATATGTATCTTCCTACTGTATTTTCCACTGCATGCATCCAGTGAAGTGGGTTTTAGCCCACAAAAGCTCATGCTCAAATAAACTTGTTAGTCTCTAAGGTGCCACAAATACTCCTGTTCTTTTTGCAGATACAGACTAACGTGGCTGCTACTCTGAAACCACTTAGCGTTAAGTTGATGTCATCATTAAAGCATGTCCCCCTGTTGAATCTCAAATACTTCTATCATTTTGTTTAATACTTTGCAAACCCCATGGGATAATGGTTACAGCTTAGGTAGTCTTCAGGAATTTTGTTGGGCATCCAAGCCACTTGGGTTCAGACTGTGAACTTCACTGTAGTTAACTGAATTACTTGGGTGAGTACTGTACTGCTCAACATTGTGAGTAAGGGGCCCACAGTCTGGCCGTTTATTCTCTTAACATGTCAGATCATAGGTGATGTTCCCCAGACTGCCCTTGTTATTCTAACGCTGCTGAAATGCTGCAGTATAACCAGGCTTTTAAAATCCAGTTGGCTTTAATTTTCAAATCCACGTCTTTGGGTTGCCAAAGCATCAGCCGCTTCAGTGATGAATGACTGAAATGGTCCCAGCCACATTGATCTGAGCCTTTCTAACTTTGGGGAAGTTGGAATCTGGATGTGAATTTTCCAGCCAGGACCCATCTTTAGTGGTGTGAAAGGGACGCCTGGTGAATATGTCCCTGATCTGGTGTGGCATATCTAGGGAATCATGCCCACTGCGGGCATTCCAACAGATGTGAAAGAGATAACTGACATACCGCACCCAGTGCACACAGAGAAGCCATACAAGAAGTCACTGCAAAACAATTATAAAACTGCATAGCTACCAGGCATAAAATACAGTGCTATTAAATATGTAGAGATAAGTAGTTAGTCATTTGACTCCATTAATGTAATGTTACAGCAATTCAGGGTTGCTGTCACTGGACTCTTTCCAAAGAAGTCAATAACAATGATACAGTTTTAAAAGAAAGAGAGAGGGGACGGGTCTATACTAGGCAATTAAGTCAGCATAACTACAGTACTCAGGAGTGTGAAAAATCCACACCCTTGACTGATGCAGTTAAACTAACCTCACCCCTAATGTAGACAGCTTTGTTGAGGGGAGCATTCTCCCACTGACATAGCTCCCACCTCTCGGGGAGGTGGATTACCTACACCGAACGGAGAAACCCTCCCCTCAGCGCAGTAGCATCTTCACTGAAGTGCTACAGTGGTGCCGCTGTAACATTTTAAGTGTAGATCTGTCCAGATACTGCACACGTTTCTGCTCAAATTATTATAATTTCTCTAGGTGACCGTAGGAGCTGATGGTATGACCCCCAAATTCATGTGACTGGGAACGTCTGCAGCAACATCAAACCAGCTGGAGGCAACTCATAGAGAGGACCTCGGGTTCCATCAGGGATGAATATGGCTCAGTGTGTTTCTAAGGACTCTAGCCTGGTAGGTTTAAAAGAAACTGTATAAAATTAAAAACTAATCACACATATTCTCTGAAAAGCAAACAGCTGACTCGCAATAGTTCTGGGAGCCTTTTTTTCCTCTTCTGCTGTGGGTAGCAAAAGGTCTGAGGATAAAAATGGAAATTTCTTCTTTATAGTGAGAGCCAGCTATCTAGGCAACAGAAAAGGGAGACAGATACAACTTGTGCCTCCTCTCTGCTCATCGGTGAGAAGCAGACCCTGGCTACAAACAAATGTGTGCGCGTGTGTGTATGTGTACATTTATTAAGGTTTGTTGGAAACGTCAGGAAAAGCCAAGTTACTGCAAAGACTCGCTCAAGAAACTGCTACATCTTTGCACTAGACATCTCAGTTTGAATAAAACATAATATCAACTCCGAATGTAGGCTGAACTAAGCATTCCTTCTCAGTGTAACTAAATCTTTGAAAAGGTTACAGACAAAAATCTTCCCTTACCTTTATCTTGACTGAGGCATCTAATGGTGCTTACATCATCCATATTCCAGCTGGATTCAAGTGAAAGAAACAGCAAAGGAAGCAATGAAGACCAAAGCAATGCTCATCACTGAGCCTTTAAAAGCATCCTCTAAAATAATCATACTAATACTAGTAATGCATGCACATTGGTCTTTAATGCAACATCAGAAAGTTCCTAAGAATGCTTCCTTCTTCCTCTGGATTGTGCAGGCTCATTTCACTCCCGTACAGTATGTCAGGAGCCGTTGACAGGTAGAAACCAGCACAGGAGTTAAATGAATTTTACCAGCCCTTCACTGCAACTCAAGTGTTCAGCCACCTGGGATAATCGGGAATTAACTCTTTGCTCCCTACTCTCAACTGAGATAGGGGAGCCTGTTTTGCTTGGTTCCCTTATGAAAGTGCCATGGGAAAGGATGGTGGATGTTGCGAAATAAATAATAAACAGGCAACACAGTCATGTTCCCCTGGGACCCGTTTCATTCAGTAGGCAGCTGTCACCAGTTTCACTTCTCACCAGCAGGACCTCAGTTCATTTTTTAATTTTAGCATTACTTTGGTCTTCATTGATGCTCTGGTGTTTTATGCTTTAACACCTCCCCTGCACCAGCTCTGTACCCTACAGCCTGTTAAGATCCTCTCTCCTACTCAGCTAGTTTTCAGAATGCAAGTGTAGAGTTACTCATAGAAACATGCAAGCTGTTGTCTTTGGACTTTTGTCTCGTTTATTTTATTTTTTTAATTTTTTGGCAAACAACTCGTGTTTCTCTCCTTTTTTAATTTGCCAGGAAATATTCACTCAGAATTGATGGACACTAGCCAGTGAATGACGCAAATGCTTGGCACTCTGTTTGCTGTGTCCCAACAAGATGGGCACAAACCTCTGTGTCCTGGCTAACTTGTAACTGGAATAAATACATTCCGCCTCACTAATTGATTGTATGCGAAAAGGTTACTGACCCCAACCTAGAATGGGCCCCCATTGTGCTAGGTGCTGTACATATACACAGAACGAGACAGTTCTTGCTTCAAAGAGCACAGTATCTAAATACGTAAGGCAGACAAAGGAAGTGTGACTATCCCTGTTTTACAGAAGGGAAACTGAGGCACAGGGGGATGAAGTGACTTGCCTAGAGTCACACAGGAAGTCCATGGCTGAGCCAGGAACTGAGCCCAGGTCTCCTCACCCCCTGTAGATTTCAACAGGTCTGGAATTCTCTTCACCGCAATCCTGAGAGGGGCTGAGAACTCAGCTTCCACTGATTTCAGTGAGTGAGAAGGAGGATGATTCACATGGGCTCTTAGCATCCCACAGGTAAGACACACTCATTTCCTTTCAGGATCAGGCCATTCCTTCTCTGACTGGCTGTGTAGTGTTGTTATAATGCTGTTGCATTTCATTTCTGAGGTGTCTGCATTGCAATGGTGGACATAAAGTCAGTGAAGGCCTGTGGGGTCCTTTGGGTTGAAAGACACTAGGGAGTGAGGAATATATTCAGCCTTGTCAAACTAGAGGAATGGCAAGAAATGCACACGTATTTCTCTCCATAGTTAGAGTCTGATGGCTCTGCTGGGTTTTCATTCTATTTCATCTCTTTCAGGCACTCATCACTGTAGGGTCTGGTTATCGCCACTGGCTGAGACAGGAGACTAGAAAGCTCATGGGTCTGTCTAATCTGATATGGCAATTCCTATGTGCTGCTCCATCCTCACGCATGCGACACTCCCGCTGACATCACTGCCCATCAGTGTAAGGCTGTCAGGACTTGGCTCATGCATAGCTGCATGAAAATAGAATCTGTGCTGCTTATTGTTCCCCTAAAGCCACCATGCCTCTGAGACATTGCAACTATCTCCACAGCAACCTATTACCATAGGAGCACTTATTGCAGGAGGCCTCTGGGACATCATGCACTCACACTGTTCAGCATTTGTTTTGTTTCCTATTGTAGCTGCTGGGCCTTTTATAATGGGAGCTCCTCAGGGCAGAGGCCTGCCAACTGCCTGGCATGCCTCGCCCATTGTACACAGGGTACACGCTCAGGGTTCCATATGAATAATAACTTAGTTTCACAAATAGTGGATTATAACTTAAGTGGAGAAATAAGCAGCAGCAGCAGCAGGTGAAGTGTTCAAGCTGCACCTGTTTGCATGTAGGTGACTTGCATAAGGCAAAAACCACAGCAGGAGAAATGCTGACCAACAGAGCAGATCCCTACACAGAACGCTGTGCCAAGTTTTTAAAGGGATGTAATCATTACGTGAGTGATTCTGGGGTTTAGCTCTCCCATTGGAGATTTAAGGATGAAAAGGAATCTCTCTCCTGAATTCGCCATGCAGCAACGGAAGAGCAGAACACATCTCACCTACCCTTCACTCATCCTGCTGGGCTGCTAAATGAATTGCTATTAGCACATGCTGATCCCCGTCAAGGGTAAGGCTAGAAAAGGGGATAGTTTTGTTGTTTAAACGTGAAGTGTGAGAGCCTTATGCTGTCTGGAAGCCCAGGTCATCCCTCTGTCCTGCTGAAGGAGAGAAGATGAGTTCCTTGCAGCTTAATGGAGGGGGATCTTTCAGATGTCTATGTCCCACATAACTAACCCAAGTTAACTAACATGAGAGACGAGGTGTATGTGTGGAGGTGGAGGGGGTATTATCTTTTATTACACCCACCTTGTCTCTCCAGTGTCCTGGGACCAACACTGCAAACAGCGAACACAAGTCAATTATGTGACACATGGCACTTGAACGTTCCCAGAACTCAGGAAGGAAACTCAACCCCTCAGAATGAGACTTAGATTCTTGAAGCAAGATGTCGCTAAAACAAGCAGTCAGGCAGAAATGTTTTATCCGTCGCAGCTTCCAGATTTGAATGAGGCTTAAAATGATTTACTCTTTGATTCTATTTTCAAAGCTTCCAAGCAAGTCAACATCAAATGATGGTCAATGTAATAAAGTTATTAATGAGTCTGATCTTAACGAATACAAGTGAAGATCCTAATTTCTAGGAGCACAGATCTGGGATGGAGTTTTGATTTGATTTTGGATGTGGTACAAAAATATGTCTATGTCCACATGCTACTTTGTCTTGCTGGCAGCCCCATGGCTGTTTCTTTATTTGGCTAGATATAGATAAACTTATAAAGCAGTTTTTCCTATCTCGTTGTGTTTTCCTTTGTTTCTGTATTGTGTAAAACTATAGTCTATTTGTTATGTTGTCTGGAGGGGAACAATCCATAATAAACACCCTAGGTTCTTTCTGGGCATTAAAGCTCCTAGAGCACTTCTGGGGAGAGTCAGCCTGTAGCCAAATGACCTTGGGTAAATCTACCCATATCCTTACAGATGTGCAGAGTGTTGCACAGCAGTTGCTGTCAAGCCTGCTGCCCTCCACCCCTTAGGCCGCTGCATTCTGGCAGTGGCTGATGTGTGCCCTCTCTGGATACAGTCTGTAAAATGCCTTGTGATGAAAGGTGCTCTCTAAAGGCTAGGGTGTGACTCAGACTGTCCACCACTGCAGAGCCCTCAAAAAGGCTACCTAGACCTTGTCAGGGCTGATGAGAGAGGGAGATGGGAGGGAGAGTTGTACTGGGGCCCAGAGCTCAGAGGGACCTCCAAAACATCTGTAACAGATCTGTGTAAATAAAGTGAAATGGAAGGGGCCTCAAATTTCTCTCGACAGGCCTGGGCCTTGGCTCCAGCCATGTAAAAGTAAGCAGAGCTATTTGCCTCCTTGCTCCTTTCCTGAAGCAGGTGGGCAGGGAGTGGACAGGAATGGGTGGGAAAACAGCTGGAGTAAACTGAGCCAACACATGGGCAGGGTGCTCTAGGCAACCAATGAATGACTGCTCCCCTTGGCAGGGGAGGTGCAGGGCAGGAGTTGCAACTCTCAGGAGTGCCTTTGAGGCACAGCAGCTCTGGGGCACCTAAAGGAACAAGCTTGCCCTCAGTAGATTATTATTCTGTGCAAGTTTGCTCAGAGACAGAGAAGATGAAAAGACACCAGCTCCAAATCTCTGGGGCTAATTCACTCTCAGGTTAGCATCTAACTTCAAACTGATCGAAGTTTGCTGCTTTTTGGGGTGGGTGGGGGAACAGTTTGTTTTTAAATGGTAACATCTAACTAGGAGGATATTATATATTCAGAATCAGTATGGGTTACTAGAGATCTATATATAAATATTCAAAACACTGCAAGGAAAAGGGTTTATCTCTCTGTGGTTACAAAAGGGGCACACAGCAAATGTCTCACAAACATTTTGATGCAGGGCAATGTTTTGCATGCAAAGAGAAAACAGGCTGCACTATTATGATCATTCTTCACCTGAAGATGCCCTACATGAGCGGCAAGATGATGGCTTTAAGCATGGGAGATTTATGCAGAAAGAGCCTACTCCAGCGGTTCTCAAGCTGTGGGTCACGACCCCGTTTTAATGGGGTCGCCAGGGCTGACGTTAAGACTTGCTGAAGCCCAACCCCCACCACCTGGGGCCAAAATCAAAGCCTGAGGCCTGCTGCCTGGGGCTCAGGATTCAGTTTCAGCCCTGGGTACAGGGCCTCAGGCTACAGGCCCGCCCGACCCGGAGGCAGGGCATGGGCAGGTCCAGGCTTCAGTCCCCCCTCCTGGGGTCATGTAGTCATTTTTGTTGTCAGAAGGAGGTCATGGTGCAATGAAGTTTGAGAACTCCTGGCCTACTCCAATCTCCCTTGATATCAATGGAAGTCTATCTACTGGCTTGGAATCTGGCCCAAAGGAACAGCATGGGGCGGTGGGTGGAAAGTGGCTGGCAGCTGATATTAGAGGATCTCTACCTCACAAAGCTCTGTACTTAGCAGAACACAAGCCTGCGCCACCCCAATACCCTCTGCATCTGCCCAGCCCCACTCGCCACGGAGAAGTCATGGCTTGAGGGATGGCCTTGCCACACTTGCATTCTCCTTCCTGTCCTCTTTATGGTATCCATGCCAGACTTCCCCATCCTTTTATGCCATGAGCACAAGGGCTTGGATCTTGGGCAGGTGAACTCAGAGAGTAAAGGGTCCTGGCACCCTTCTCTCCTTTCACACCCATCTACCCCAGGCACAATCTACCCCTGGCTGTATCAACTGGTGGGAGGGATAGCTCAGTGGTTTGAGCATTGGCCTGCTAAACCCAGGGTTGTGAGTTCAATCCTTGAGGGGGCCATTTAGGGATCTGGGGATTGGTCCTGCTTGAAGCAGGGGGTTGGACTAGATGACCTCCTGAGGTCCCTTCAAACCCTGATATTCTATGGCTAGTGCATCTAATTAGAATAGAGCCACACTGGTCTGTAACCCACTGAGAGCCTAATCCTGTTTTCTATTGACACCAAATGGCAAACCCCCCCATTGACATCAATGATGTAGGATTGGGCCCTAAGGGTCCAATCCTGTGAAGTGCTCAGTGCCCACAGTTACTGAATGTAATCATTGGAATGACTATGCAAATGACTGCTTTGATCTGAAGAGCCTTTGAGACATGGCATGGATATGAAAGGCCAGGAATGGAGGGAGGGAAAGGAGCGTCTCCCTGAAGTGGGTAGGAATCTGTTATAGACTCTTACCCAGTAAAGATCAGAGAGGGAGAGACTCCATCTTCAGCAGTGCCAAAGGGCACTCTGCAAATGGTATCCTGTGGCCACTGCAAATTCATCTTCTCCCTCTGTTGTTTCCTCATGTCAGAGCTGTTCGGTTTAGCAAAAACCTAATTCTGCCACACTGGCAGACAGTAAGTAGCATGGTCACCTCAGGACTAAGGGGCTATTCAGCATAACGTTAGCAGAATCTGGCCCTATTTTTATTATTTTGTTTAACCAGGAATGGGCAGAAAACAACCTGGATCTTCACTCAAAAACCAAGCCAAACCCAAACCCTTCCTGGAGGCTCAGAAGAGTTTGATTAACGTATGTTTCAGTTTATTTTTCATGGTTGTGGAATTATACATTCCAGCCAGCTGGATCCAGATATTCCAAAACATCATAGGGAAAGCAGGTCTTGCAGTGTTTCTGGCAATACTGAACAAGACCCCTTGCTGCAAACCAATCTATAACAGTTTGGAAAGATCTCTAGATTTCAGAGCAAGATGCTGGAGTACAGTTCTGCTCTGGTTGCTTAGCGGGCGTCAAGTCCTCTGATAAGCATGGTTTACTCCTTCCACCTCAAACTACTCACCCTGGCCTTCCTATACTGCCCTGCCCTGCAGCTCTAGAGTGAGTGCAACTGAGTCATTAAAAGATCTCCTTCCGTTTTTCACTGGAGCCCTACTGATGCATCAGAAATTAAATTCTAGACGTACAGTTCCAAAGGATGTCCTTGGGAGCAAGCTAAGCAAAAAAAGATTGAGAAAGCAATCAGAGGAGACACAGCCTGACACAAACAAATTATCTACACCATAGCAAAGCAACTGTTCAGATGAGGCTCCTAATACTTTGCAGAAATTTTAATAAGATATTATGAAACAGAGAAATAATTAAATCTCTGCCTTCTTAAGCACCTTAATGGCTGTCATGCAAACGGCTGTCAAGCAAATAATGTTTACGCTTTCAGTAAACTCTGACACATTCAGAATACATCACATGGACTTTCTCCATCTCACAACATGTCTTTTACGAACGAATCCAAAGGGATTGATCTTCCCCACTTGCCTCAAACCTGCTATAGTCACTTACACCTGTGTAAAGTGAGGTTAGATGCAGCCACTGTGATAGGGTAGTGTTTTGCACACGTGTAAATGACAAAACAAGGTGGGTAACAATGGAGAATCAGGCCCAAAGCATTTCCTGAAAACCAGTTTGTAACAGTCATTCTTTGAAACTGCCTAGCTTCTCCCAGCTGAGGATCTGAAAATATCCTACCAATGTTCTCTACTTAAGCCTTGGAATCCCTGGAACTAAAGCTAGGCCCCTGCAGATGGCAGGATAATGCTATGGGAGTACAACATGCAGAGGTGGAAAAATTGTTCTCCATCTTGATTAAAAGTGCAAATCTTTCAAGTGACACTATCTGCACTGCCCAGTCAGTTTTGCTTATTATGTCACCATAACTCTTGCTATTTTAATAAGCATCAGTCTCTTACGCACATCCAGCAGGTCATTAGCTTGTGCACTCCAATTCTCTTTTATAGGGATGTATTCCCTCCCCGCTTACAATGTGATCCAGTTTCTGAGCCTACAGATCTCAGACCCACTTCAGACTGTTTGGTTACACAGGCACTTGATAAGAAAATTATAGGCCAGCACTTGTGAGACAAAAGCTTTCCCTCCCACCTCAACAGATCTGGGAGGGAAGAGATTACATGACGGAAGATATGTTTAGAGAGTGGGTCCCCTGAGGGAGGTTTGTGGACACTTTCTTGAAAGACTAAGAAGCAAAGAACAAACAATAGAGGATTAAGACGGGCTTTCCCATCGGCTCAGATCTGCTCTACAAGCCAGGTTGCAAGCCCTGAGGTCTTGTTCATAAAAACAGGAGCATAGGTTAATACAATCTCTGAGTTATTGTTTTAAAAGAGTCTAGTTTCTTTTACGCAGCTCTAAAGCAATCTGAGGTTTTCATTATCTGTATGAGTCTCTTCCTTTCCTTCTTCCCTCCTTTCTTTTCTTTCAGCCTTTTATGGGACCTATAATTATTTTTACATAGCAATAAAGGCTGCCAACCTTTCAAGGAACAACTTGGAAAGTCAGGTCCCTACAGCAGTCAGGAGCCTTGTCTCTTGTCTTAGACACTGCACAGGATTCAATTAGGAGAAAGCTCTGCCTACTCCCATAAGACAAACTTCATCATCTGAAAGAGCTGGATGACTTTAGACCATTAAATATATTTGTGACTAAAAATAATGGCTATCAAATACCAGTCTATAAACTCAACATCCCCAAGGCCCTAATAGATCATAGATGGATCTGTTGTGAGAATGCCTCAAATACAGTGGGACATGCTGGAGCCCTACAAAGGGTCGATTTAAAAAGCAGGCACCTGACTCACTTCTGTTGGAAAGAAAGAAAGAAAGAAAAATTTTCTAGTGTGTGATGATGCCAAACTGATGTCATGCCAAGCTCCACTCCATTATATGATGTGACATTTTACTCTCGTGTCTGCACAGAATACAAAAACAAACAAATATCTGCAGAATTAAGATTAAATAATTTCTCAAATGCTGCCAGTCCAGAGCCACTGAACTGAAATAAAGAGAGAGATTATGTCTTTTATGACAGTCCCTGTGATTAAGGCATCTCATTTAGAAATGGCATGCTACATTTTATATTAATTTGCTTAAAATTCTGATTCTGTCAATGTTCTTCCTGAGTATTTAAGCTATATCTTGTCTTTAAGGGTAAAATGCCATCAATTAAGCATCATTGACTGCTTGATGACTGAATGGTTTATAAAATGGATGGGAAAATAAACCATGTCATCTGGAAAGATAACCTGTTGGGCTTGTGAGGATTTTAATTTTCAGTGTTTCATCCTTCTTTAGGGGGATCTTTCCTGCACAGGAAAAAATATAGTCTGCAAAATAAGGGCCAAATCCTGCCGCTCTCACAACAAATAGTACTTAGGAGCTCTTTGTGGAGAAAAATATTGCAGTGTAAGGTTAGTGGGATTTGGTCCTATATAAATAACTGCTCATTTAGGGCTAGATTGAGGGCCAAATTCTGGCCCCCAGTCCATTCTCCACATGTCACTCTGGCAGCATATGGGGACTGTCCCATAAAGGAAACACAATGGGCTCTGGGGAATTATCCTAGCAGGGGGGCAGTACAGCCCCAGGCAGCCACCTTGGAATAGTGGCATGGTGGAACAGGGCTGGGATGGGACATGGACTGTCGATGAGCCCACTGGGGAGATTAGTTTGTGAGGAGGCTTAAAAGCCTCTTTTGCTCCTGGAAGGAGCAGAACTGCCTTTGCTCCAAGTACTGAGCAGCGCCTGGCTATGCCGCTCCAAGAGGGGATCTGGAAAGGAATTATATAATGCTGAGAGATCCAATTACTACGCCTTTGCTCCAGAGGGGAAGTAGGATGCTACAGCCCTTAACAAAGAACAGATTATTTGATAGCTCAGCAAGGCTTATGTGGGGGGAATTGAGTGCTCTTCCTTCTACCCCATGCCCAGAGCTTCAATGTGGGGAGCTCTCCTGCGCAGTACAGAGATCTGGGGTGCTCCCTCCAATTCCCAGTCAAAATATAGCCTTTGAAGATACCAGGCTAATCAATCCACTAGATGGCTATTGAAATACACCACAGAAAGTTTGCATTTTATTTTCTTTGGGAGGAAATAATCTCTGTCCGTTAGAGCTGGAAGCGATATCTTTACACAAAATGATCTGACAAATGTAGCAAGCGCTGACATGCAGATGTGGAATCCATGCCACAGAGTAGAGAAGGTGCTGTCTGCATCACACAATGTGACATGCTGTCTCCTGATGTCAATTTACCTTTGGTCACCTGCCTGCAAGAGACAGCTTTCCCCTTCTGCAGCCTTTTCTAAACAAGGGCTAACTTCAGATGGTTTGCGTGGCTCTGTATCAACACTTTATGGCTTTGTACCCATAGGAAACCTAACCCTAGCTCCAAGTGCCCTACCCTTAGGAACCCTAACCCTAGCTCCATGTGCCCCACCCTTAGGAACCCTAACCCTAGCTCCAAATGCCCTACCCATGGGAACCATAACGCTTAGGCGTGGCGCCCTATCCTTAGGAACCCTAACCCTAGGGCGGGAAGCCCTACCTACAAGAACCCTAACCCTAGCTCCAAGTGCCCTACCCATGGGAACCCTAACCCGAGCTCCAAGTGCCCTACCCATAGGAACCCTAACCCTTGGGCGTGGCGCCCTACACATAGGAACCCTAACCCTAGCTCCAAGTGCCCTATTCCTAGGAACCCTAACCCTAGGGCGGGAAGACCTACCCATAGGAATCCTACCCACAGGAACCCTAACTCTAACCTCTAGGAATCCTAACCAGAGCCCCAAAGTGTCCTACCCTAAGAAACCCTAATCCTAGGGCAGAAAGACCTACCCATAGGAACCATAACCCAAGCTCCAGGTGCCCTACCCATAGGAACCAGAACCCTAGCTCCAAGTCCCCTGCCCATAGGAACCCTAACCCTAGCTCCAACTGCCCAACCCATAGGAAACCTAAACCTAGGGTGGGGCGCCCTACCCATAGGAACCCTAACCCTAGCTCCAAGTACTCTACCCTTAGGAACCCTAACCCTAGGGCGGGAAGCCCTAGCCATAGGAACCCTAACCCTAGGGCGGGAAGCCCTACCCATAGGAACCCGAACCCTAGCTCCAAGTGCGCTACACTTAGGAACCCCAATCTTAGCTCCAAGTGCCCTACCCATAGGAACCATAACCCTAGGGCAGTAAGCCTCACCCATGGGAATCCTAACCCTAGCTCCAAGTGCGCTACCCTTAGGAACCCTAACTCTAGCTCCCCAAAGGAACCCATAGGAACCCTAACCCTAGCTCAAAATGCCCTACCCTAGGTCAGGAAGTCCTACCTATAGGAACCCCAACCCTAGCTCCATAGTTGCCTTACCTATAGGAACCCTAATCTCCTAGCGGCCATAGGGCCCTACCCATAGGCACCTATACTCCAGGGGCGGTGAACCCTACCTCATTAGGAACCCTATGACCCTAGCCCAAGTTGCTCTACCTCTTAGAGACCCTAACCGTATGGTGGGAAGGCCCTTAACCCATAGGAACCCTAACCCTAGCTCCAATGTGCCACCCTTTAGAACCCTAACCCTAGTGGTGGCGAAGCCGATACCCACAGGAACTCTAGACCCTAGTTCCAGTGCCCTAGTCCGCTTAGAAACCTATATCCTGGGGTGGGAAGTGCCCTAACCCATAGGAACCGGCTAACCTAGCTCAAAGTGCCCCTGATCCCATAGGAAGCGCGCTTAACCCTAGCTCCTCATGCGGCCAGCCTGTAAGAAACTCTAACCTCTCGGGTAGGTAAGCGTCCTACCCATGTAGAAACCCCGAATCCCAGCTCAGTGCCCTACTCCAGTGAACCCTAGCTCAATGCCCTACCTTCAGGAACCGAAGCAAGTCAGGGAGAGAAAGGGGGGTGGATTTGGCAAGGGTCGGGGGGGGACGAGGCCAAGGAACGTTGGGCGTGGAATGAGCAGACCCATGAGGGGGCATGACTCCCTCATTGGGGTGAGGGGAGGAACAGTTGTTAATATTTTGCAGCTCATCACTGGCTATTACCATTTATTTATTTTTCTTAGCAGGTTATGCTATTATATAGTTTCAATTAAAATTATGTAATATGATTTCAGCAACTTCGTGTCCTTACAGGGGGCTTGGTACCACTTGCTCACTAATATAAGAGTTCGATCTTATCAGCAGCGAGCATTTACACAACAAAGATCATTTGTTGTCTCTTGCACAGAAGACAGGGCTAGGATGCTGAAACACAGTGTGAGTGCCCACTCAGTCATGTTGATACAACTGAGAATGTGACAGTTGTTGTTAGTCAGTGTGCTGGTATGCAGGCTGCTCTGGAATTCAGCTATACTTAAGATGATATAGTGGTTAAATATCATATATAGAAAGAATAGATACTAGAACAGAAAGAATTAGCCTTCTTCTCGAACTTGGTTCTCCTTGTCTTTTTACCAATTCTGATCAGTCCATCTTATGGTTTCGTGGTGTTAAGATAGACCCTTTCCGAGTGTAAATATCTTTGATCTCGGCTTACTTGGCTGTCAGTTTCGTGGGAATGATCCAATTGTGAGATCCAGGTATATAGAGGGTATGCCGTGTAGCTGGCTCTGTTAGAGAAGCAGGCAGAGAATCCTGTGCACCTTATAGACTAACAGACATTTGGAGCGTGGGCTTTCGGTGGTGAATACCCACTTCGCGACGCAAGGTAGTGGAAATCAGGGGCAGGTATATATAATGCTAGCAAGCAAGCTAGCGATACGAGGGTTAGTTCAATTAGGGAGGATGAACCTGTTGTTCTAGCACGTAGAGGTGTGAAAACGCAAGGAGGAGAAACTGGTTCTGAATGGCAAGTTCAGTTCCACAGTTTCTTGTTTAGTCCATGAGCTGATGGTGTCAAATCTTTGCAGATAACTTGAAGCTCAGCAGTTTTCTTCTTTGAAGTCTGGTCCTGAGTTTTTTTGCTGCGGAGTGGCCACCTAAGGTCTGCTATAGTGTGGCCAGGGAGCGTTCTGAAGTCTCTTCTCCAGGTTTTTTGTATCTTGCCGTTCCTAGATATCTGATTTGTGTCCAATTTATTCCTTTCCATAGTGGATGGTCCATTTGCCGATGTAATAGCCAAGGGGCATTGCTCGGCATATGATGGCCGTATATTACATGGTGGTACGTGCAGCGTGATGAACCGTGATGTTATGGCTGAATCTGTTAGGTCTTGATGGTGTCGACGGTGGATATGTGGGCAGAGTTGGCCATCAGGAGGTTTGTTGCATGGATTGTTCCTGCAGCTAGCCCGCTTACTCCTGGTCGGTGTGCAGTTGCTGGGTGAGAAACGTTTCAGGTTGCAGCGTTGTCTAGTGGGCAAGGCATTGGCTGCCACCCAAGGACTTGTGAAAGTGTGGGTCATTGTCCAGAATGGGTTTCAGATGCCCTGAAATGCTTGGAGGGGTTTTAGCTGGGCGCTGTATGCTGCTGGCACTGGAGTCCCTGTTGGTTTCTTTCTTGGGTTTGTCATTGCAGTTAGCAGGCTTCGGGTACACGTCTGGCTTGTTTGATTTTTCCTAATTTCTCATCGGGTATGTATTTGAGAATGCTTGTGGAGATGTTTGTAGGTGTTGGTCCTCTGTCTGAGGGGTTGAGCAGATGCGGTTGTACCTCAGTGCTCGCGTAGAAATGGATCGTGGATGTGCCCGGGATGGAAGCTGGAGCATGAAGGTAGGCATAGCGGTCACTAGGTTCTCGATAAGGGTGGGTGTTAATTGTGACCATCATTATTTGCACTGTGGTGTCTAGAAAGTGGACCTCCGTTGTAGATTGGTCCAGGCTGAGGTTGATGGTGGGGTGTGAAGTTGTTTGATAATCGCTGGTGGAATTTTTCTAGAGTCTCCTTCCATGGGTCCAGATAGGAAGATGTCATTCAATGCAGAGCAGGTTAGAGACAGGTGGCATGAGTGGACGAGAGCTGAGAAGCGTTGTTCCAGGTCAGCGCAATAAAAATATTGGCATATTGTGGGCCATGGCGGGTGCTACATAGCAGTGCCACTGATGCGGAGAATATATTATATGTATAAACTGAAATAGTTGGTGTGAGTATAAGGCCA
Organism: Chelonoidis abingdonii; assembly: GCF_003597395.2. Classification (NCBI taxonomy): domain Eukaryota; kingdom Metazoa; phylum Chordata; order Testudines; family Testudinidae; genus Chelonoidis; species Chelonoidis abingdonii. Next base: position 5,167,815 of record NC_133791.1, read on the forward strand.
GAGCCAGCAGCCAGTTGTGCTGTGGCATATCAGGGCTACTGTTTCCTGACATGCTTGGATTCTTGTTGTGTGGCTGTAGTGTAGAGAGCCTCTACATCCATGGTGGTAGGATCGGTGTTTCTGGCAGGTGCACCAATGCATTGTAGTTCCTCAGAAATCAGTGGTGTCCACGGCGATAGCTGGGCTAGTGCTGGGGCATAGGGTCTGGAGTAGAGAGTCCACATATCCAGACAGTCCTTCAGTGAGAGTGCCAATGCCCGAGATGATGGGCCGTCCAGGATTTCCGGGTTTGTGGATCTTGGGTAGTAGATAGAATAACCCTGGTCGGGGCTCTAAGGGTATGCCCTAGAAAGCTTTCTTCATCTCAGGAGATTTCCACAGCTGCTGCTGTGCAGACTTGTCTGGAGAAACAGCTGAATCTTGAGGGCTTTGGAGGCCCTGTCCCTTGCTGATGTGAACACATCTTCCTACCACCGCAGTGCCCCAGAGACGTCCAGATGAGATCCTGGTCTCTTGGTACTGCTTTCCCTGTCTCCATCTCTGCCTCCCCATGGCATGGCTGGGGTTCCAGTGCATTGCTCTGAGATGCTGGATTGCTCAGCCTGCCCAGCAACGACGGAACAGAACAGACCAACAGCTCAGCCTGGTGTTGGCTGAGTGAGCACAGGGAGGTCTCATTTCCTCCCAACGTTGCGTCTGCTGTCTTTGAGATGTCACCTCCACAAATCTCCACTCACCCTGAATCGGGACTGCAGTGAAGGGCTGGGATAGCTGCAATGCACAGTGTGACTCAGTGATATAACATGCCTCCCCGTGCTGCAGAACAGAGCGCCACTCCTGCTCTCCGGGCAGACCCACCCACACTGCTCTGGGCACACTATCTGTCTTCATGCCCCCTCCCTCTGCCCAGATGACAGGCCCTGTGACACACCTCCTCCTCCACTCTCCCCTTTGCATGCTCGCCGCCCTGACAGCCCCACACAGGGAGAGGTGTCAGGCAACAGCGGGGACACAGCCCAGGCCATAGCAGAGACAGATGCAGGTATTTCAATTTCCATCATTCTTTCAATCTTTCAAACCAGCCAAGCAGGACACTTCATCTTCTCGGAGAGCGACTGGACACCGCAACACAAGGGAGAGGAGTGCGGAGCTCGCACCAAAGGCAGCTGCCGTCAGAACAAACACCAGAGACAGGGAAGAAGAATCCACGGACCTTGTGCTTGCCGGACACTTGTATACTCTGTATTCGACTGCTGAAACACGTGGCTCCATACCTGGTGCACAGCTTCTCCTTTATTTGGAACCACAGCGATTCTCTACATCTCAGTGGCCATAACTCCCGTTCTGATATTCACCGTTACTGCTGAATGTGTGTTACAGGTCACCTTCCATGCCTAATGCACACAGGATGAGAGTCTGCTACAGCTCTCAGCTAGTGAGCTGGGCTCTTTAGCTCTAGCAGCTCAAGCTTTTATCTCTAGAGCCATGTATGTGACAACTCCACACCAGAGGTTGAACTGGGGTCCCTTCAGAGCTGAAAGCATAAGCAATGCTCACCAGGTGGCACCATAACAGACTCATATCCCCGTGGATCAGGGACATGTGACACACCACTGGATTACATAAGCACTTGTCTATCTATCCTCCTACGTGCCTTTGGCACTTTCCCACCAAAGCCCCACTTTCCCACCAAAGCCCCACTGCGGGTCATGCACTGCAAGCTGGCATGACCCGCAGTCCATCAGAAGTTTCTGCCATTCAGTACCATGCTCAGAGCCCTACTTTGCACAACTCTCCTGCCACAAAGAGGCAGAAATCATTTCCATGCTGCCACCTCTGGAGCAAAACATGGCAGCTGGTTGATAGAGCACAGCAACACCACTACAGGTTAGGACAGAAAGTAGAGAAGATCAGATCTACTCTTTAGTGGGATTTTTCAAGACAACTTAAGGGAGTTAGATACCTAGCTCCTACAGAAAGCTGCTGAATCCCGTCCCAGACCTCACAATTCATGGCATCACTTCAAAACCCTTTAATAAACTGACTTGGTTTGGTGCATGTGGGTGTCGCAAAGTCCCCCCATACCAACGGTACTTTTGTTCCCATAGTTACGAGTGTACTTCAGAGGGGGGAAAGCAGCGGGCAGCTAAAAAAAATTGCACAAAATATATAAGCAAAACACAGGACAGCAACAAAACATGTTACGAATGGGGAGGTTCCAGAAAAGGATTTCATTGCCAAATGTTTAGCAAAAGCTGTGAAACTACTCCAGAAGCAATGCACTCGGTCCAGCAACCTGAAGCATCCCTCAGGGGCTAATGTATTTACCACCTGAGAGTAATTTCGCAAGCTGCCAATACATCTACACATTTGCAGAATTGAGCCTGACAGAGCAACATGCCCTGTGATATAGCATAACAGCACATGATATCCCATGTAAAACCTCTGTAACTTTTTTGCTTTTAAAAAAGGAATTTCCTGTGCTTTTGCTGCAGTGTCCATCGGTTCTGCTGTTGCATGGGAAGAACAAAGAGAAACATGTTGGGGACATAAAACCAACCTAAAAAGATTGTGGATAAACAGCAAGAGGGATGTGACCTTGCTAGGCAGGGGACAAATACTGAAGATTCTGATCTGGGAAGGACTGGGGTCTGAGTGTCAGAAGTAGTAAGCTGCACATGAACTGTGCATATGATAAACTACTGGTTTATTATTAATAGGATTCTGTGGCATGTACAAACCATTCAAACTCGCCATGTCTTCCAGAGACTCTCCCTCACTCTTATATAGTCCTTTGTTTCTCTCACCTTTCTCCCTCCACCCCTCTCCTGTCTGATCAAGTGAGTTCCCAGAGCGAAGGCAGATGGCAGCAGAGTAACATTAGAATGTCCTAATTCCAGTGCAGTCACTGCCGGTCACTCTCTCTGCTATGCCCTCCCGGGTTAGTTACCCTTACAGTTCATGGTCACACGCCATCTAGTCACTTCACAAGGAACTGCAGCATCTCATTGACTGTTCAGGAATGACTAAGACAACTCCTACTGTCTCTCCTTCCTGTGCGCTGTCGGAATTGCCCTCCAACCATCTCCGCATTCTTGACACACGGCCATCCCATCTTCTTGTGCCCTCCCTTGACAATGGCTCTCCAATGGGTCCGATTCAGCTCTGAGGTGTAAGGGGAGTAGCCCATCTATGCATTTCGGGCCACCCATTGCAGTCAATGGGAGTCTTTCCATTGGCTTCAGGAGGCTTTGGATCAAGCCACTTCTACAAACGTTTGTTTGGAATGGGGGTAGGAAAGAGGTCATAGCAGAAGGATGAAGGTGGTTTAAAATTGCAGAGCTCCACCTCTTGCTGATCATTCCATTCAGGAGGAAGCCCTTAGCATATCAGAGGCGGTATGGGGTAGTGGCTGGAAGAAGGGACAGAGACTCAGGACTCCTGGGTTCTATTCCCAGCTCTGCCACTGACTGCCCATTAAAACTTGGATAAGTCACTTAAAACTCTATGTGCATCCTCTGATAATGATATTGAGGTACCTCCCAGTGAGACTAAACATATTGCTCTGGGTGCAAGCAAAGCATCGTGGGAGCCTCTAATAGAAGGTGTTATATGAGCCAAATTCTGCCTTCACATAAGCATGTACAAGTAGGTCCCTTGATAAAACATGGAAAAGCATGTGACTATCGGAGGGTAGAATCCAATCCTATAAGGGGCATTAGTATCTCACCCAGTACAGAGCTAGCCAAAGGGAAGGAAACATTTTTCTCCTTCAAGAAGTCCTGCTCAAAAACTTCCCAAGGAATCTATTCTGAACCAAAAGGCAGAAGTGTATAAATCCCAGACATTCCTAAAGACAAGGTGGCCCAGCTAACAGGTTACAAGCTTAACAACTTCCCGGTCTGACAAGTCACTCCATCCTCATCCTCCTATGCTGCTGGAACTGCAAGTGATGACCCTCTCTCATCTGGAAGCTGTGTACGTGCATTGAGACAAAGGATGATCACGGACAGCAAGATCCTGCTGTTCTGCTACACAGCAAACAAAGGCAGGGAAGGGATTTTCAGTGGAGTTATTGATTTTTCAAATGAATTAATGATGTTTAAATACAGAAACTCTGTTTGGAATAAATAAGGCACAGGCCTTTTCTTCTCCTTGGAAGCCAGCTCTCCCAGAGCATCAGTGCTCATATGGTGGGGCAGAATTTTAACCACTTAGCTGGGGGTACCAGAGAAATTTGCCTATCCACCACATATACCCTGGACAAGAAAAAAAGGAAGGGGACAGAGGCTGCTTTTAACACACAGCACCCTCTACTGGACCATCATACTTCCTGGGCATCCACAGAGGCCCTTGCCTGAAGATCCCTTACCTTCAATTGGCGCCCACCTCTCCTGCCCACCAGCTGCCCAAAAGCCCTGCTCAGACAGGGAAGGGAAGTGCACTGCATGATGGGCGACACCACTCACGTGGCTGCAATAATGACTTTCGACTTGCCCTGCAGATCTGGGAGAACCATCTGGACCCATCGCCCAATCACAGCCCAGGGCTCCCTTTAGGTCGGGTAACCAGATGTCCCGTTTTTAAAGGTACAGTCCCCTTTTTTGGGACATTTTCTTATACAGGTGCCTATTGCCCCCTATCCTGTTTTTTTCACAGTTGCTATCTGGTCACCCTACCTTTAGGGGCTTATATGGGGTTCAATGGAAATGGGAAGCACAGGCTGGAATCAGCACTGCTCCCGCCCCCCCGACAGTCCCAGCGCCCCTCATCAGCCAGCTGCATGGGGTTGGGCTCCTCTGCACTCACGGAAGCAGCTATTATCCTGGAGCCCCTGATTTCTCCAGACAAACGAGCACTAGCAGAATGCACTGAATCCCACAGGTCTCATTTGCACACAGTATCCCTCAGACTTTGGGAAACTCAAGAAACTTGCACCTAACATTTAATGAGGATTTTTTAAATATTTTTTGGTAAATAAAATCAGGGGGTATTCTACAGGGTGAACCCACTATTACAATTCTGAGGTTTCTGGTTCTGGCTTCTATTCTACATAAACCTCCAGGGAAACAATTCCTAATAACCTGCCAGGATGAAATATGATTCATTGCACCAATCAAATTCTGCCTCAGACTTCATCCGCTACTGCTCCTGTTACTTAGAAAGCAAAGGAGATGAGCTAAGGACATTTATAAATTGCTGTTCCAAGATGCTCGGATAGGTTAAGGGGCATGCAGAACTCGGGACATGTTATGAAAATGCAGCCACAAAAATTCCTTGGAGAGCAAGGGAAGAGTGAACTAGCAGTAGCACACAGGGCTGGGAGTCAGGATTCCTGGGCTCAACTCCTGCTTCCGGGAAGAAGTGCTAGTATTTAGAGCTGGGAAGAGACAGCGTCAGAACTCCTGGGTTCTATTCCTGACTCACTTGCTTCATCACCGTACTGCCTTGAAAATGAGGTTACAAACACTAACCTACTTTACAGGAAAAGGAGGAAATTAATTATTTTGAAAATGCTTTGAAATCCTTATCTTTAAGGAACATAGATGGGGAAAGAATTATTTTACCATTACTGTTTTTATAAAAAAAAAAATTACTTGACTCTTTACTCCTTCTAATCTAAAATTAATTAAGATTAATAAATACATTTTGGGAAACGACCACACAATTGAATTACTTAATAAAAATAATATTTATCCTGCAAGTGAAGAGAAGTCAATTCACTTCTTGGCAAATGAAGCAGTTCATGTTTAATTGCTAATAATTAGTAAACACTACAATCAATAACTTATATAATGGCCTGATTCTTTTATGACTATTAAGACTCTCAGCTGCTAATTCAATGTAATTGTGATTGGTTTTTTCCCATAGGTTTTCTTCTTTCCAAGAAATATCCACAGACTTTGCTGTCTGAGGAAACTCTATTTGCACTTTGGTACAGCAGGGCAGAGCTCAAAGAACTGGGGGCATGGCCCCCAAATCACAGCCAAAGCAACAGAAACCATCCACTTGCTGCAGATTGTGGTCTTATGCACCTAACTCCATAATTGCTGACGATCTCCCATGCTTCTCCCCAGCGCTGGCAAGATGGCAGGCTCACTTACTATGTTTGCACTGCTCTCCAAGTGTCAGCCATGCTTATATGATGCCTCATGATAATGCAGAATGAATCCAAACAGCACTGTGAATTCTGCTGCTTTAAGGTAGAGAACATGCTGTGTTGTGCAGCTGACTCTTCCCCCTTTTGCCACAGATTTTCTCAAAGGTGATGCTGCACAGCCATGAGATGCTACCACATAGCGGATTCTACACAGTCTGTATCTACAACATTACAGACATTTTATTCACTTCTGGGTCTCAGACTGGACAAATGTTAAATCTTTTGTTAAAAGGAATTAAGCACTAACCACCACCTGTGGCCAATATTTTTCATGGGCTTTCTGCAGAGAAACAGTGAGGAAGGTAAAAGCCCAGCTACATAGAGAGCAGCACATTTAGGTTTCTTGCAATGGAATTATCCCTGTGATAGAAAAATAACAGTGAAAGCACATCCAAACACTCTGTTTGCTCAACATAACAATTTCCTTGAAAGTTCCTGTCAAAGCCATCACTGACTGCAAGCCACTACCTTTGCCATTTTCAACTAAGAGAGAGGTAAAATGCTGTGACATGTTACCCTGAGATAAAATGTGCTTCAAATAACATCATGTCTGGAATTCATTTGCAATGTCTCTTGCCTCAATCATACAAATAAAATAAGATCACTTGGTACTGCCCCATTGTTCATGGCCTTTTGCTTTTATCAGAGATGGATAAGGATTGAGACTAAAGCTAACCCCAAGTCCAATGACTACAGAAAGGCTTGACGGCAGGAATGAGGAGCTTTTAATTAAGGCACTGCCTTGGGACTCAGATTTGGATTCAGGCTCTGTTGCAAGTTCCCATGGCTATGTCTACACAGCGAGCAGCACTGAGTCTCACAGCCCAGGTTAACCAACTCATGTTCACAGGGCATGCACTAAGGTGCTAAAAATAGCTGTGTAGACATTACAGCTTAGGCTGGAACTTGGGCTCTGAAGCCTAGGAATTGGCATGCAGTCTTCCTATGTACAATTATCATCAGCTCCAGTGGCCACTGGCCTCTGAAACATCCAACCTACAAAGCTCCTGTGTTTTCCTGTCTGCAGCATACATCTGACTTTGGTTTCACAGAAGTAGGTCACATTGTCTTTACTCCCCCACTGGCTTTAGGCAGCACAAATTACTATCTCCCTAAATGCTTCCATGGCAGGAGGCTACATGGCTACAGATTTGCTGCAAGTGTATTTTCGAAGTCACCCCTCTGCTTTTACAAATTGCTGCTCCCTCAGAGGAATGAGACTCTCTGAAAACAAAGGCACAACTTACAACAAACAACTTATAAGCAACAGAGTTTCCAGACCATCTGAATCTATTTCTTCTTTTTATTCATATTTACCATAGACAGACCATCAAGGACAAGAGCTGAGATTTCAGATTCACACTCCTCCTACATTTGCTGAGGGATGTATGGATATGTGGCCACATCATCCTGAGGCACTTTTGCAGATCTCTTGCAATCTGATTAATTTGGTGGGTGTCAATAACAAAGGGGAAGGGAAAAGATCAGTAGAAGATATCTGTCTTTCACTCAATCACACATGACCAAATAAAGTCAGTGAACTGGGGACAACGTAGGCAAGGTACAACAGCAGGAGGGGAAGGTAGCCCCCAACTTAAACCACTGCCTGTCATTTCCTGACATCCAGACTTTTATAGCTCTTCAATTATTTATTTAATTTGCACCAATGTGACCTAAATTTCATAGTAAATTTGCCCATGAGACTAACTAGATTATTTGTTAAACTGGATGGCTGTGGAGAGGAAAAAGTGAGCCATAAAAAGCCACAAACACTGCAGATTTGGGACACAAACATAGGGTAGTGAAAATATTGATCAAACAGGTGCATGAAAAGGTGCCTTCAGATACTTACAGCAAGGACCAGAGGCTTCAGTGTGACTGCCATCCTGCTGAAAGCAATGCCTCAGGACTAGTTAGCACTCCGAGCTTTTTTCAGTAACACATTTTGCAACTCGGGCTACTATCCGACCTCAGATTTGATAGATCACCTCTAAAGCACTCGTGGTCTGATTTTCAGAGGCTTCAACTTGAGAGGTTTGGACTCAGTAGCTCTGAATGTGAGGTCATTAAAGGATAGTATCATGGATAGCAAGAATATTCCAAGTTGTTATAATTATTACAAACACACATTTTGGAAGGGATATTAAACTTCATGTTTCAGGGCTGAAGCCAATCTCTGACTACCATAGATGAGGATCAGACCTAATGTGGGGAACAGATTATCCCTCTATTGTGGCAATGTCTCTGTTTGCTAAGATATTTCACATTGTGGTAAAGATTCTGCTCTCACTGACACTAATGTAAATCAGGAGCAACTCCACTGAAATCTATGGACCTGGGAAGATATAAGTGGCATACTGTAAGTGAGATCAATATCAGTCCTAGAGCTGATTGAAACTTGGAATTTCTGTGCCATGGGAAATTCTGACATTTCAAAAATTTTTATTTTGAATTGGAACAAAAACAAAACAAAAATTGAAATTTCCTGAGAACACAATTCTGAAATAAAATTGTTTTCGATCCAATCAAAACATTTGGCTTGATAAAATCTTAATGTTTTGTTCCAATTTTGACTTGTTAAAAACATTATATAAAATTATAAAACATGAAATGAAAAGATGTTTCAAAACAGAAAACAGAAATGTTCCATTTCAAAAAGGTTGTTCTGTTTCAAAATTATCTAAACAAAATTTCATCAAAATCTATATTTCCAAAAAGCATTTTGATTTTGATAAAATGGCGTTTCCCAATGGAAAAATGCAGAGTCAGAACATTTCCAGCTGCCCTAATCATGCCCTATAATTTTCCTGTCAGATGTATAGCAATACAGAAACCTTGGGCCAAAGTAACCTAGAGTACAGGTCATTTCAGAGATCATCTAGTCTGACCTCCTGTATAATAGAGGCCACAGAACTTCCCCAAAATAATTCCTAGAGCAGATCTTTGAGAAAAAAACATCCAATCTTGATTTAACAATTGTCACTGACAGAGAATCATTTTACTTTCAATATGCTTGGGGGACCTGTTGGACAGATGATGCACTCACTTTCCCTCCATCTATTCGTTGTGTTTCTCTCCTTGGGACTTTCGCTAGTTTGCACCACACAAAACAATACTTCAATGTGTGCATTGATTTAACGCTTCTAAATGTCACTGATATCGCATGGCTGCAATGGACTTTTATAAACAATAGAAAGGCTGACAAGAAAATGAATAGCTTTTTGCCATTTTGGTTCTGCAAGCTGTTGTTTTACTGAGACAGAGATCCAGAACCAGCCCAGTATAAGCCCCCACAACTCCACTGAAGGCAATGGAATGGGGTCGGCTTATGCCAGAGATAATGTGGTCCACAGGCATGGTTTAACTGTGTAACCAAGATAGAAATGCCTATTGAAAAAGCATTATTTACTGAATCATGCTCAGATCCCTGCCCGAGTTATTGTTCCAGTTTATGCCTAAGAAGAGTAATATCCAGCAGCAGAATTCTCATGGTTCTGCTCTACTTCTGTTTATGCATGCATGTACTAGTCAAGAAAGTCCACAAGAGATGTACTAGGTTGTTTCTCCTTTGAGGTACCATCTGAGGTAAGGGAAGGCTTGTCCTGAAGCAAATGAGAAGGTCTGTGTTATGTTCACAGCTCTTCCACAGACTTCCTGAGGACCTTGGGTACATCCTTTAACTCCATAAACGTCCTATACCAGACGGCTAATCAGCCTTCTCTATCTCATAGCAGTATTGGAAGGCTTGTCAAATGCTGAACCTTGAAAGGATGTTGCTTTGGAAATTTCTGGGATGCAAGCAGTGCTGCCAGCTCTTGCGATTTCATTGCAAGTCTTGCAATACTTGTCTTTTTCTTAAAGCTCCAGCTCCTGGAGTCATGTGATATGTGAATGTCAGCTTTCCCTTAAAAAAGTAAGGTTCCAGCCTTCTGGTTGCAGAGAAAAGCTTGAAAACACAAAGCAGATGTACCCTAAAGGCTCAAAAAAGGAGGTAAATAAAAAGCACCCAAAATAAATTATATTTAAAAAAAACTCATTATTTTTGAACAGTTGGGGTTGGCAATAGTGTATAGAATGTGTAAACTATTAATAATTATTGCTGTTGTATGTTAATACCGTTCATTAATACCAATTGATGTTAGCACATTAACTTTAATGCCAACCAATTAATGGTTAATTGCTACATACTGTTACGTATTTGGGGCAGTAAAACAGCTGAATCTAAGGCTCAAAGGGGGTTTCTGATTTCCTTGATTACACAGGCAATGGCTGGATTCAAAATGGTATATAATGTGTTGTGCTCCAGCAAAAGTCCAAACACGGTACCAAACTGTGAAAGGATCCAGTGCAAGACTAGGCTAGACTCTGCTTACACTTAAGGTGTTGCATTCAGGAGGGTTGGTGAGAGATTTTTTCCTGCCTCTCTCAAGGTTACAAAAGTTTATATCCCATCACATGGTAAATGTCAGAATTTACTGACTCCCCTGAGTACAATCCCACAGGCCAAACCATATACAAAACCTGGATACGATTCAGTCTGAACCTGGATCAGACTAGATGTTAGTGGAGGGATGAAATGGGCAAGACAGTTTCTGACACAGATTGCTGGGACATTTTAATGCCCTGGATTTATTCAACATAAAAGGGATCCTCTAATCCTAGAAATTGGTGAGCAATAGTTTCATAACAGTGTTAATCCTAGAAGTGATCACTAAGAATATAGCTTAACTGCTTAACTTGCCCCCTCCCCTTTCCCCACCGCTGAAGTTTTCTTTGTCTGGCTCCCATTAATAAGAGAAATGAATGAATTATTTCTTTCCAGCTCATGAATGTAGCTCCTGCGTGTATCAAATGGACGTTCAGGACTTGAGCCCATCAGAAGGTAAAAGTCTAACTAAGCATGTCATGTCCCGGTCTTGGAGCTGATCTACATGCAGGATAAGAAACTACTATTGGTACCAGTTAATAAATTAAGTTGCCCCTTTAGATCAAACAACAAAGGAGAATGCTAGCGATGCTGAAGTTCCCAGGTTCTCTTTGCACTGATGATCTTAGAAGGACACTACAAGACACTCCAATCTATATACTGTGCTTTCTGCATAATCTAACAGTTCCATTATCAGCTCAGTCCACAAAGGGGAAGGGGACAAAAAAAATGCCAACAATATTTTCATATTAGCAGCAAATGTAGCCTATAGCAGCTGGAAATTGATTTCTGAATGGTGCTGGCAAGCGTTGACATTTAGAGAATGTTATTAGAGCTTTGGAAAGCTTCCAGGTTGTTCACAAAATAGGAATGCATGACAATGACCATCCATAAATCTCAGGGTTTTCACAGAGGTGGGCAAGTATCAACATTTCCATTGGAGAGATGGGGAATCTCAGTCATAGAAAGGTTAAGTCCCGTGCCCAAGGTCACACATTGGGTCAGTGGTGACTAAACCACAAGTTTCTCGAGGCCGTGCTACCCAGTGGATGGAGAACTGGACTGAGATTCAAGAAACCTGGGTTCTAATCCCTGCTTTGCCAATGGCTTGAAGGGTGACCTTGGGAAAATCACTACTCCTTTTTGTAACTCAGTTTCCCCAGCTGTCAAATGGGGATAATGAGACTGACGTCCTTTCTAAAGTATTTTGAGATGAAAAGTGCTGCATAAGAGGTCGGGATTGTTATTACCTGGCCACCGGATGGCCAAAGAAACAGACAGTTTCCAAGATGCTGTCCAGATATGAAACTTATTCAACGACTCTCAAAATCAATGGTGGTCACTGGAGATGGAGACACCACTTAGATAAAAGTAAGATGCCCTGAAACTTTTGTTCATTTCTGGAATGAAACATGAACTGAATCTTTTAAAAGTTGTCAACACATTGGGAAAGAGGGACTCTTCTATTTTTTTTACATCTGGCGTGTGGACGGGACTGACATTCCGTAAGGCCTGTTCTCATGAGATTACTGCTTCTGCAGTGTCAAGGGGCTCCAATGCCTCTGAGAATCAGCTGACTATTGGATGTTCACCCAAGCTGAACGCCAAGCTTTTCAAGGCTCACCCTCAATGAGAGCCCAGTGAGGCTCACCCTCTATGAGAGTCAGTGCCACCCTGCCACACAGAGTTGCCCTGACTTGCTAAAGTTAATGTTTGCATAAGCAAAGGCTACTCACATGAGTATGGCTATTTTTAGAGCTCCCTCTACAGGGGAAACAATGCCACAGCAAGAAGTCTAATACGGATTTTTAAAACATTAGAAAAAGAAAATGACCGGAGAGCTGTTCTCTCCTGTTACAACCCGTGCAGCAAGAATGGCGTGTGCAATACCTACAGCAACAGCCAGTGTTCAGGCAGCTGCCATTCAGATGAAGTGCTAATGGAATCTACTGAAATTATCCCAGCCTTTTAACTGAGGTTTGATAGTATTCACCACAAGTGTGGCAACCCATGTTTGGTGGTTACTGTGAAGATGTATTATTCACATACTGTCAGCAGTGTACAAGAAAATCTGGAGTGAAACTTTAGTGTGGAAGGATTACCCTACGCACAGTGTGGATTAAGGCATAGATACAGTAGGACCATGCCTATAGCTCAACTCTTACAGTCAAGTGATGAGATCAGAATCTCAGTTTTCTTTTCTTTTTCTTTTTTTAAAGTTTCTAACCCTAATAGATGCAAAGAAAAAAAAACACCTGATAACATACACCAAGTGCAACTGATGCCTGCCTGAGCATGCAGACAGGTGTGACCTGCCTTATTCATTTTGCCACCCAGAGAGAGGCAATCTCAGCACAAGGACTGGCCCATGGGAGGCCTGATAAGGGGTGTGTCTGGGAGGGCAATCCGTTGCCTTCATCGGACTCTGAGTATACCCAGGAATTTCTCCATCCCACCACAGGAAGAGAGTCTGTTGTTTCACTGTGTTGCGGATTCAGTCAGATTCAGTGAGAAGGACCTGATTTCTTGTGATCTTTACCTCCAAGTGATCACAACAAGCAGATCCATGAAATCATGAGCTGTCCCTAGAAGGGAAGAGAGGACAGCAAGGTACACCATTCTGCAGGAATGGCAGGTGTTCTATTAGACATGTTAATGCTCAAATGGTTAGTCAAATTACCATCAGATCTACAATGCTCTTCTAAAATGAGACATACTTTAACTGAAGCCAGGCAAAAATGTCAAGTGAAGCACTTCTAACCTGAGCCTGACGGGTGAACAACCCCACAGATGAGTATAGTTAGGGGCACACACAACACACTAGCTTCTGGAAGGTAAGTTTGGATCCACACAGCCAAAGGATCACTGCAAGCAGCAATCCACAATAATCCTGTGATGCAAAGTACATGATCTATTTGAGAAAGTGAGCTGGAATCCCAAATCAGCATAAGCTCAGTGATCCACAGTCTCGCTGTTAAATGAATAACTAACTAACAGGTCAGCACATATTTAACACGCCCATAAAAGGAAATCTAAAATCTAATGGAAGAGGAGGAGAAGCAATTCAGGTGCCCCAAGAAATGTGCTGCTTGAACTACTTGGCCACCTTGTAGGTATTGCGAGCTGGAAGGCACCTGCAGTGCTGTCAGACATTCCAGGGATGCCTAGGTAAAATACATTTGCAGAGATGGTGTATAACTGGCATGTCCAAACAGCGCATTGATCTCAATGTCAGTGGGTGGCTGTTGCCGGAGACACCAGCAGCACACGGGTTAATGGGCATGCTCTTCACAGCCTTGTTTAAAACTCACACATTTTGAGTCAAAAGAATTTTACAGTCTTCCAAAGTCCTTTACAGACTATTGCCCACGGCTTTTTCATTCACCAAATCTGTCTCCTAAGCCCTGTTGGAATAAAACCTTCTTTTTCAGTGCAGAAATTTATTACTGACACAGGCTTCATTTAATAGACTCTGGATTAATTAAAATACCCTACGCTGCTTCTGCTGCTAACATCTTGGTGACAACACAGATGCTGTGCTCCTGTGCATTTTCATTACAATATCCTAGCTGCAGAGCTCTCCTCCACAAACAGGGTGCACAACTCTGGCCTTCGATAAATGATAAAATGTTTCCCTTGCTGTCCACGAGGAATGTGGGCGATAGGAATATGCTACGGCAGGGAGCGTAGAGTGGAGGTGATGGCCCCACACCCCTCCTCACTAGTCTGGGGAGCTAAAGCAATGTTGTGGGACCATGCCTTGAAAGCTTTCATGGGATGCTCTGCTCTGCTCTCACCCACAGTATCAGTAGGCCCTTGAATGGCCCCATCACCACAGTGTCCCATGCTGTAATGAGGCAGGCATGAGTTACAATCCCCATTTTGCAGATGGGATAACTGAGGCCCTGAGAGACTGGACACCTGATCCAAAGTTCTTTGAAGCCAGTTGGAGTCTTTCCAGTGACTTCAGTGGACTCTGGATCAAGTCTGAACTGATTCAGCAAAGCTCACGCAAGGAGTCTGTGACAAAGCTGGGAACTGAACAAGGAGAACTCCTGAGTCCCAGTCCAGTGCATTAACCACTACATCATCCTTCCCTCATGGATGTAGCTCCTGATTGATATTGGCATAAGTGAGATCAGAAGCAGGCCCCATTGAGCTTGAGCTAGGCACAACAGGTCACATTTTGCTTCAGTTACACAAGCATAAATCCAAAGGGGTTCCACTGACTGTGGTGGAGGTTGCCAGGATTAACACCCACGTGGCAGAGAGGAGATTCTGCCCAGCATCCCTAGGAGTTCCACTTGAAGCTCTGCTTCTCTCTTCCAACCCCAACTGGCTGCAGTGGGTTTCCGCCACCATTTGGTTCTCAGTCTAGTTATCATTCATATCTTTCCACCCAAGGCCTAAGTACATCCTTGTAGTTTTTCTCCAGGCATCTTCTGAAACCAGGATGGCCCTTATATAGCTGGGCCTCTAGAACACTGGACTAAAAGTGGGGTGTCTTTTCTCCCCAAACTCATCAGCTCTACATTCTTCTGGCTGAACAGAAGGCTGCTCTTCATGACTGCTGCTTCTGGTGTGTTTTCCTCCTAGAACTGACTGAGGTACCAACTAATCTCTAAAGCTGCAGGGTACCCTTGTGAGCCGCGGGGCGCCTTCCTTCTGAATTTTAAGTTGTGAGCAAAATCCTGGCTTATTGATCAGTTTCGCTGGAGAAATAATCCCAATAAGGTAAACAAGTGGTTAGTCTCCAGCAGGTTGCCAGGACCCCACTGCTGGGGTGGCAGTGGTGGCCAGAGAAGGGGTAAAAACCATTTAAAATAAAAGGCAGCAGGAGTGGAGAGAAAGCAATGTGAGATGCTAAAAGAGTGGAACTCCTAAAGGGAAAAGATGAGTTGAACCTAGAGAAAACAATCTGCCTAATCTCTCTCTCCGTCCCCTCCCATCTCCGTCTCCTACTGCGCCCATCACCCCATGAGCACATTTGTGATTAGAGCCTGCACAGAGTAGCTGCTGGTTAGTCAGGGGAGAGTGGCAGAACCTCCGCAACACAGGGAATAACACACTAAAGTCTTCTGGCAGAAGAGGGGATGTCTATACAGCAAAACCCGCCCATGGCAGTGAGTCTCAGAGCCCAGGTCCACTGACTGGGGCTCATGCTACGGTGCTAAAAAGGGCAGCATAGAGGTCCGGGTTCGGGCTGGAGTCCGGGCTCTGAAACCTGGCGAGTGGGAAGGTCTCAGAGAGCCCCGATTCCAGCCTGAGCCTGAACGTCTACACTGCTGTTTTTAGCCCTGCAGGACGAGCCAGTTGACCCAGACACTGAGACTCAATGCCACAGGTTTTTTGTTAGTGGTTAGTTTTTGTTTTTTGCTGAATATATGTACCTAGAATGAATTATTACTACTAGGATAGGGCCTGATCCTTATCACACTGGAGTCAATGGCAAAACTCTCAACGACTTCAGTGGAAGCAGGAGTGGGCCCACTGTCACTACATTCACTGCATATCCATTCAAAATCCAATAAATTAAACCCCTGAAACCCTGTAAACAACTGTGAGGCTGTCCTGATTGGACAGCGTGGCCCTGTTCTTTAGATTATAGCATGTCTTGAGTGTGTCAGAGTGGGGGCAGCTTTCAAATCATCTCAGCTTTATTTCCTTTCCCAATTCAGAAACAAAAGAAAGCATTTTAATAGTTGTCTGCATTATTTTTAGCAAAGATACACAACTGTACCTGGCCATCCAAGGATCTCAGGCCATCTACGTCTTCCAAATTACCCTATATTAAAGAAGCCTGAAGAAAGAAAGAAAGAAAGAAAGAAAGAAAGAAAGAAAGAAAGAAAGAAAGAAAGAGAAAGAAAGCAAGCCCCACCACCCCCAGCTTTCAAGTCCACAGGCACTGAAACTGAATCCAAGAGAAGATCACACAAATCCCAGTGAACCCAAACTGCTGAGTTTTGCTCAGTTCTGGGGATGAAGAGAGTGGAAAGATCCTGTGTTTTGTGACCACAGTGGCACCTAATGCCATGAGCTCTTGTCCTGGTCTTCTTAGTTCACTTCACTACTGGAAACCATGTTGTTTTATAAGCAAGTTTCCCATCAATTTTAATACTTGGTGATAGCAAGATGTTTATACGAGTGTTTACCTTGTTTAAGCAGTGGATCACCTCTAGAGATTTCTGGCAAAGTTTACAGAAGATAAAGGAGAGGCTGCAGATGTTCTAATCACAGCCACACAGAGACAGATCCAGGGCACAGTCTACTTCCTGCTGGGTTGTGTGCTGCTTTCTTTAAGGATGTTAAAGAGAAAAATGTAGAAACCCTGGTTTGCTCTTAGTTCTCACCCTACTCCGAGCCCCCACTCCACACACAGCTGTATAGTTAACAAGTCAAATGTGGTTTGATATTTCTCTGGAGATAGCAAATGCTCCCAGAGGAGCATCAATAAATACCCATCTATAGCAGACTATAGTTGGTCTGTTCTTGACCGTGAAAAAAATCAATCACAGGAAACCACAGGAAGGACGATCGTATGCAGATACCTGTGACACCACTGCCTCCAGTCAGGGCTGATTCTGAAAATACAGTAAGTACTGTACATCTGCAGAAACCCTGCTGTTCACAGGCAGACACCCACCTGCCTTTATGTTTCCAAGACTTGGGGCACACCTGTGTTTACAGCAAGGAACTGGATTTGGAATACAGACCTGCACTGCGATATTTTGAATTTCTATATTTAACTGGAGGGGGAGGAGAGGGAACCAGGTCTCCTTCTGCAAGGAAGAGAAGTATTAACTTTGGGATGCTCCTGCAGCACCTTAAGACGCTAATGGCTCTGAACAAAATCTAGCAACCTAATGAAATCCTGGGGACATTTCCCAAAAGAGAAGAAGTTCTTCTTTCAGCCACTGTGATTCTGCTGCCACTTGTATTTGAATTAGAAACCGCTAGGGCTAGGTTTTTTGGGGGGTGGGGAGGGGTTTCAAATGTATCGTGCTCAGAAATGTAGCTTTAGCGGCTTTGCTTTGCAGTGGTTCATGTGAACGCTTTATTCAGCTATGGGTAATACTAAGAGAAGAAGGGTAATGCTAAGCTTTTGCTAATACTAAGAGATGAAGTGGTTCGGGTGGTAGCCTGGGACTCTATAAACATGGGTTCAATTCCCTGCTCAGCCACAGCCTTCATGTGTGACCTTGGGCATGTCACTGTCTCTTTGTATTCTAGTTTCCCAGCTGGGAATGGGGGATGATAGTACTTTCATACCTCAGAATATTGTGAGACAGGGTGCTAATGGAGGCCATATAAGTTGCAATTGCCAAGTTTTAGGTCAAAAACACAAAGGAAAACTAACTTGTGACAGTTCCATTTTGCCTGTTTGGGGCCGAAAACCCGTAATCCACTAACTTTACATGACATATGTCTCATTTTGATTCACAGCCTGCTCTGGCAAAGGCTAAGCACCAGGAGCTCCTTGGTTGGAAACCAAACCAGGAGTCCAAGGAAACCAAATTTGCTTTCCCCATCCCACATTTAACCAATCACAAAAAGCAAGACCAGAATTCATGGTGTGTTCTGCTAGTTGTACGGTTTTCATCTCTGTGGCCTTTGTTAGCACTTGGACAGACTGTATTAAGTATCAGGCTGATAGTCTCACAGCATGTGAAGCAGCTTGTGGGCAGCAATGCAAGTCTGGAGGGGGACTTGGAGTCTACCCTGATGAAGAAATCAGTGTGATCTAGTGAGCAGAGCAATGGACTAGGAACTGGGTTCTATTCCTGGCTCAGCTACTGGTTCTCTGTGAGACCTTCCCCTCTCTGTACCACTGGTTCCCCTCTGGTCTTGTCTATTTAGATTTGTAAACGCTTCTGTTCAAGGGCTGTCTTTCTCTCCATGTATGTACAGCATCTAGCAGGGTAGAGGCCTGATCTTGGTTGGGGCCTGAAGGTGCTACTGTAAGACAGACAGACAGACAGACAAGAGTTCACAGGTATTTAACATCAAGTGACCTTAAACTCCTGTATACCTCCATTTAACCTTTTATTTTTCTTTAAGAAACATAAAACTACAACTTACTTGGACAGCACATGCAGCAGATTGTTTAGATTCTACCTTCCTCTGATTGTAGTGGAGTATGGAGCAGGGGATAAGGTGACTATTGCTCCAAGTTCCCCTTCCCATATTTGCTAGTATAGCACCATGGGGAGAGCGGAAAACCACCACAGGTATCACTGCTGCCAGAGCCACACAAAATAGCCCTTCGAGAACGGCCATATTAACATACCTCCCAGTATATTGTATCTAGGCTGCATAACAGAGATACCGTGTTTTTAAAAACCAAAGACAGGAGCGGCTCATTCACAGAATAGGCTATTGTTTTTATTTTTCAAAAAAAGCAGACAGACATAATAACATTAAACAATAAATACAGCAATGTCTTCTGGGGACAGGTATATGCTGTGGGGAAAGGAGGTCTGCACTGACGTGCTCAGAGCTGAGTTCTCTTTACAGAATCCTAATGCCTGGTTCATCCACAGTGACACCGGTAACCTGGCTCTCCCACACAGCAATTGCTAGACTAGATCAGACCTGTAGTTTGTTCACATAGCTTGATATCCTCTCTCTGACTGTGCTCAGTACCGGATGCTTACAACAAAATCCCACAGCGGACAAGTATCAAATAACCTGTATATAGAGGAACTTTCTTCCTGCTCACATCAGTTAACGGACGGCCTGTAGCCTACAACAGGAAAGTTTATACAAACAGCATTTATTGTTATTAACATAACTGGATGTCTTTGCTACCCAGATAAGCGTCTGCAAGATATCTACAGTGTCTTGTGAAAGGTAAATATATATACGTGTTTTGGGTCCTTCAACAGCTGGGCTACTAACACTTACTGAATATACAGCAGTGTTGTTCCAAACCCAAGTTAGCTGTGGAACAGAACACGTGTTTCGGTACATGCAGCATTTGCACAATGCTCAATTTCATCCCCCCAAATAGGTTGACAAGAGAGACAGAGAAATGTTGTTCTGCGTCAGCACTGAGTGGATGGATTCATGCTCTGTTACCCCCTGCAAACACTGGAGGGTGTTTAAAACTATGATTTGTGTAAAATTTAAGCAGATTTGTTTTCATTGTGATCTGAATGTAATAAACACTTTGGTGCATTTCATTTCCAGCTCCAGAGAAAAAGTCTTTCCTAAGCAGACCCCTCATTAGCAATGTTTACATTTAAAAAATCAATGTGGTGGGTCTTGTGGGAAACTAAAAATGCTTTGAGTAATGCAGCTGCTCTGAAATAACTGGTAATGCTTTATTTTACACAGCACCATTATCCTGTCTCTCGACTTACAGCTCCTAGTAACTGTGATCGCTACAGGATTAACAGCAGTGATCACAATGGGACCAATTATCAAGGTGGCAAGCACCTGCAAACAAGCAAAGTTAGTGGGAACTTTGGCTATTCTGCGCTAGAGCTGTTTGGATAAAGGGCTTTTCTCCTATGGAAAATTAAAACTTTTCATCAAAGAAACAAAACCTGAAAATTTTCAGTTTTCAAGGTTTTCTGTTTTTCTACAAAAAGTCAAAAATTTCTACGGAAATCAGATACTTTTTGTGGAAATGTTACTTTTCCCTCAAAAATGCAATTTTTCATCAGAAAACAGTTTCAATGGGCAGTTTCTGACCAGCCCTACTCAGCACCTTTCTACTCAGCACCAAGTTTACGTTCTGTAAACTTTGAAAATTAAGCTGCAGTAAAAATGGTTGCAAAATGGTTTCCATTATAAAGCCCTACTCTCAGATGGCCATAACTCCATGAAACAGTCACCTTTTGGGCCAACATTTTCCAAGCTTGGTTTTGGAAAGTTTGGGCAAAACTGATTCCAGTCATTTTTGAACAAGAGAAGAGTGGGAGGAAATACAGTTTTCTCTATGATAAAACAGTTCTTTATGATCTCTTATTAAACAGCTCAGGCTTGAGAGGTATAACTTGCCACGGAAAAAGCACTCTTTATGGAGCAGTGAATGGCCTGGGGTCAGAAAAAATTGGTTTTGACCGAGCACATGTGCTAGTGGTTTTGTTCTGCACCCTGATTGGAACACAGGGCATTGCTAAATGAAATGCAGAATAAGGTGGGTAGTTCCTAGGCTCCCACGAGAGCCGACACCTTTCCAAATGTTTTTGAAACCCAGGGTCTTAGAAGTATATCTGATTGGGAAATACACCTCTACCTCGATATAACGTGACCCAATATAACACGAATTTGGATATAATGCGGTAAAGCAGCGCTCTGGGGGGGAAGAGGCTGCGCACTCCGGTGGATCAAAGCAAGTTTGATATAACGCGGTTTCACCTATAACACGGTAAGATTTTTTGGCTCCCAAGGACAGCGTTATATCCGGGTAGAGGTGTCGCTTTTGTTCCCATGAAAAATTTTGAGATAAATGGAAATGTTTTCAGATTTCTGTTAAATAAACATTTCTCATTGAAAAAACCTTTCAAATGAAAAATTTCAACTAGTCTTACTTAAAAGGGCCTCTCCTTCCACAGCTTAACCATCGTGCTTTCCCCTTAGCATTGTGGAACGTGCACAGTCTTAATGACAAGAGAGCCTAAGTTCTCATCTCACTTCTTCCACCCTGTATAAATCTCTGCATTTCCTGACTGTCTGCAAACAGCTAGTTATTGTGAGTTATGCAGGCGACTCAAGTAGAGAATAAAAGCAGTCATAGTAAATACCAGGGTACAGATTTGTTATTTCTGTTTTTAGGCAACTACTGTCAAAGGGGAATTAATTTTGGACATAAAGTCTAAGTGACAGGCAGTCTTACGTGTAGAGCCCTGCACAGATACAAAATTTTTATCTGCATCCGATCCGCAATCCACAAACATGGTCCGTGGATATAAAGCAGATATCCACAGATTTGCAGAGCTCTACCTATATGGTCACTATCAAGTAAAGTCCAAAGAGTTGCTCTGTACTCAGAACATAAATCAGGATAGATTTATGTTCCACAACCCAGGCTTTGGAAGTATAAATGGGAGCTGATTCAATTCCTTACACTTATCCACTTTGAAAAGAAAAGTCACAAACTAGGGACTGACTTCTGTTCTCATTTGCACTGGAGTAAATCAGGAGCTCCTCCACTGAAATCAGTGGAGTAACAATGATAAAAGGTGCATGAGCTGTACGGGGAGACTTTGGCAAACCAGTAAAGTGCCTAAAACCACTATAGCTTATTGTTAAAAGATGGCCTAGTCAGCAAGCTGTAAATTGGCCATTCAGCAATCTCAGCTCGACCAAGGCAGGAGGGGAGGGGGTTTTGGGTGCCACAGACAGGGCAGCTTGACCCCGCATCCTTCCTGATAAGAACTGTGTTGAAGTTGCTGATATGCCCCAGATATGTCTATTGGGGTCTCAAGGCTGCAGACTCTGGAAAAACCCACACCTGGTTAATCAATAATCAGAAGGAACTTCTTGCTTGATCATTGAAATGCTGATTTAACAAGGTTTCTTTAAGGGACATGGATTCTATTACTAATGTATAAATAAGAGGAAAAAGCTTGAGATAGTGGGACTCGTCTGGGGACTCTTCGGGACTGATCTCTCCCTCTGGATGCATCTTGTGTTCCCCACCAGCAGACGGGTTGCCGCGGTGTCACTTGAGAGCTACATTCAGCTTTGGTAATTATCAAGGGTTGGGGGTGTTTTACTAATCTTGTTGCAGACGTGTATAAGTGCTTGAGATTAGTAAAGTTTAGCTTTAAGTGAAAGCACTCTTGTGTTGTCCTGTTTGTGCAGCCTTCTATCGGTCGGACGGCCGTGTCCCCCCTGATTTATTTCCTGACACCTCCTTGCACAGAGTAAAAGTTACCAAGAGCTTTGGGTTGAAAGAACCGGGTGTAACAGAGTGACTGCAATCAGCATCTACTGAACTGCCATCCCTAATGACCCCCATTAGGCTGCACTAAAATTCGGGATAAAGAACTTTCAACAACAAAATTTGCATTTTCAAAACCACAAAGGAAAAAAAACAAACAAAACCTCAAAGCTTCACAATGTAGCTCACTTAAGCATTATTCTCTTTGTAATGAAGAGAGATGATCTAAAGATGTTTTGAGGGAATAAACAATTACTGCAGCACAGATCAGATCCGTACTACTTATGGATAATCAGGACAATAAGGAGTACTACATTAAAGGGATACGCTCAGTTTAAAAATCATGGGCTTGATTTTACAAAGCCTAAAGGTTGAGCCAAATTCAAACTTCTGGTGTTCCTTTAAGCTTTTGACTATAAGACATATTTCAATGCTAGTCTAGTCTAGTGTAGTCTAATATTGTCATCCCAAGCAGTCAAAAATCATGGGTTGCCCCCCCCCCCCAAATCATAAGATTGACTTAAAAATCATGAGATTAAAAATACATTTTAGATTCCTTTTATTTACCCTCTGGTTTTCCAGCATGTAGGATACTCTCAAGTTGTGTTTTCAAGCTTTTCTCTTCAACCAGGAGAGCTAGAAACTTGGCTTTTAAAAAAAAAGCCAAGATTATCTTCTCATTACATGACCCTAGGGGCTGAGGCTTTAAATAAAACATATCATGATACTAATGATAATATCATGACTGAGGATATTAACTCTGAGTATATTCCAACTTCAAGGCCCTTCTTACTCCAACGCATGGCATTTGGATGAGCTTGAAATTTCTGCCTCCCCACATCTTGAAATCTGGGATTTGATTACAAGAGTCTAAAATAATTCACCTCTTTGTTACAGATCATATGGATTTTTGATTATTATTTTTATTTTGAAATCAGCACAACTCAATCTGAAGAGCGATTCTACAGAATTCTTAGACTCCAACCACCTTGTAAATATTAATTAATTGATGAAAAGACCAAAGAAACAGAGTTGGAAAAATAAAGTTAAACAAACTTTTTCTAGGCTAAAAAGTCTTCAGGCTTGCAATTGTCTGTCTCTCTCTCTCTTTTTCTCTCTCACACACGTTTTCACAGAAAAATTTCATTTTGGTTAAAACAAGAAATAGAAAACACAAACTTCTTAAATCAAAAGCAGTGGGAAATTTGGAACATTTTACAGGAAATTTTGAAAAAACAATCAAATTGCCCACATCAAATAATTGGCATTTTCCAACCAGCTCTCCCTGAGATGCTTTGTAATTTCTCACCAGGAGCATAGGTTGAGTAACATCTCCAGAGGGTCAGTGCTTAAGATGTCTGAGGGCTGTGACCTTCTGGATGGTAGTGACTGTGAGAAGCCTAAACAACTTTATCAAGCTATAGCTCAGAACCCTAGACATAATTTTCAGCAGGCAAAGAGTTAAATATTATCAGCTGTGTAAGAAGCAGAGAGAGAAAGTGCTTCACCTTCATTTAGTCCTCAGAGGCAAATGCTTCAGTAGCTTCTATTTTTGAAAGAAAAAATATTTAAGAAGCACCATGAGTAACGTTTCTTTTAAGAAATCCCTCGGGGAGGAAAAGTCACTTTGTCAGACTGAAAACCTGATGGTGCAGCTAAAATGTCCCTCCACGCTCCTCATGTCACATTTATTCTCTTTTCTCGTAAGGATTTTGATTGGAGCAGGAGTTAAGGGAAATCAGTGCTCCTCCTACCTCACAGAATAAATACATTAAAGATCATTTGCAGTCTTTTAGCCATGATTGTGCAGGGGTGGGACGGGGGGGCAGATAAGCACCAAGACAGAGAAAGAGAATTGCCAAGGAGAGCCTCGTTTAAGGGATCAGTGGACATATGTGGAGTAACAAATAAAGATTAAAAAGAAATTAATATGCATTTTGGCTTGGATTGTCAGAGGTGCCTAAGGCCGAGAGATACCCTAATCCCACTGAAATTCAGTGGAGTTTGGAGATCGCTGTTGAGGTTTCTTCAATGGGAGTTGGACCTTAAGGTGAGATTTCTAAAAGTATGTAGCTGTCGCTGTGCTCAGTGTTGCAATGCCGAACTACTTCAGGAGCTGAAATTTAGGAGTGCCTAAATCCCTTTTGAAAATTAGATTTAGGATCCTGAATTAGCTAGGCAATGGCATAGCAATGCATAAACACCTTTAAAAATGCCTGTCAAAAATCTCAGCCTGAAGCAGGATTAGCTTCCACCACACTAAGATGCTGGTTCATTGAGAGTCATTGTCATTTGGAAGGGGCTGGACAGAGACCTCCTGCCTGATCAAGTGTATCCACATTCTCTGTAAAGAGG
The DNA here is from genome assembly GCF_003597395.2 of Chelonoidis abingdonii. Taxonomy (NCBI): domain Eukaryota; kingdom Metazoa; phylum Chordata; order Testudines; family Testudinidae; genus Chelonoidis; species Chelonoidis abingdonii. The sequence goes on from NC_133791.1 coordinate 5,192,649, forward strand.
ACAGAAATGTTTAAAACACTGCAGAATTGTTTTATCGGTTGATCCTATGGAATAATTGAAAGCACAGTTTCTGCTAATATGAAGATTTATACAGAACAGGCTCTGTCTGCTCATCTCTGTGAAAGGAGATGACAAAATATACATTATCCAGTATTACATGCATTTAAAGATTTAGGAACTTTTTTTGTGCTATGCTGAAAATAATTGTCACATAAACCATAGAGATTAAATCAAAAATGAGATCCCGGTGCTTGCACGCTGCTAGAGCAGCGCTGGCTGGCTGGGGTTGAGTTCAGTTTTGAATGTATTTGTTCTGGTTATCACAACAAGGTAAATATGGGCTTTCCATACTAATGTTATCATCCACGGCAATGCGTCTGCAGAAAACTCCAGAATCTCTTGAGTTTCTTAGTTAGGGGGAAAAACCCAGCTACAGAAGGATTTTAAAACAGAGATGGTATCTGCAAAGGAGTGTGGGCAGAGCACAAATACCCAAGTTCTGTTCATTTGTGTGACCATATGGAAGGCACTTCTGGAATTCTGATGAAACCCTTCTCCCAGGCTGCTCTGTGAGCAATGTACAGTTCAGATGTAGCTGCTTGAAATATGGTGAATATTCCATCTTTGAACAAGGACTGCAGAGCAATTAGAATTTCATAAACAAAGGGTTGGGATAGGTTTACCATATAGGCCCATGAAAATCTGCCAAAGTCAGGCCTTTGAATGCATTGCTGTATGTATTCAAAGTGGATTTGCTAAATAAGAAAATTATGCCTGACTCTCAGATTCTTACAGGCTTCGTTTGCTGTGATTCTTTCCTCACTTCAGCCCCATTCATGTCTGACATTGTCATTTCCAAATCATTGTATACAACTGGTACACCCCGATTCCCAAAGGAAAATATAAATAACTGGGCATTCTCATGCCTAGCTAAGAAAAACTCCATCACTTCTCATGGTGTGTCCCATCACGCTTCCCATCATCTTCCCCAAGGATGCAAATCTGCCAGCCATTTCAGAAGTGCATAACTGAAGTCAGTAGAGTCACACCTGGACTTGGTATGGCCCTATGTGATTCTGCAGGCTTCTAACCGGGTTAGGTTAATCAAAGATAGACCAACCTATGTCTCTACCCAGCATCCTGCCATCTGATCCAGAGTTCTGAATGCTTAGTCTCAACTGTGACCTGCAGAATTTGCTAACTCATCTCTTTGGACAGCTTCTTCCAACATGGCTATAGTGATGCGCTACTCTGGATTCACCTCATTATAAGGCCACAAGCCAGAAATAATGGAAAGGTAAAAGGTAACCATAACCACTATTCTTTCCTAAATTCTGCCTTGGATGGAAGCAATAAAATATCGTTGCTATAATGGAGGCTTGCTGGTTTGTTTGATAGGGTGAACAATAGCACAGCTGGTATGCATACACAGTGTCCGCTCACTGCATATTAATGAAAGAGAATCAAGTATAGGCAGGAAGCAAAAGTTACGTTAAAGGGGGTAAGATCATTCACTCATCGGGACTTATAGTTCCATTGCTCCAGGCTTTGGAACATACCAATCCTCCATCAGGCTGCTCAGAGGCATAAAACACTAGCAGAATATGCAAGAAAGATCATGCATCAGTCACAAATAAAACATGAATGTGGAGGATAACCAAAACTTTCACGACACTTGGGTTTTAGAATCTCAGAAGACACTTGAGCTACAGTCTGGACAAGAGACACAAAGGCATTTTGGATTTAAGAGAGTTTCCTATTTTATATTTTTAAAAGTCCATTTTTTCCCTAAAGAAGATACCAACCTTAGATTCTTTTTGAATTACACATTGTGATTGACTCATACATCAGATCCAACGGGATTATGCTTAAGCCTTTGCAATAAGCTCTTTACATTGTTTTATACTTTACAAACGAGACACCAGCATTGCATATAGCTAGGCACAAATGTACTGTAAATTGCTTTGCTTTGTTCTTCCACAGAGTCATGGGGATCCCTGAGATATCATAACTCCTTTACATCTAGATCTGACATGGCATTTCCAGGGTCTGTCTACTCTACGACTAAAGGTGTGATTGTTGCCTGGCTAGGCATACCCAGGTAACAACAGTAATGTAGATATAGCGGTATGGGCTTCTGCATAGACTAGCAACTTGAGTACAAATCCATCAGGAACCATGGGTATGTACTGTGGATGCTAACTTATGCCACCATGTCTACACTACTATTGAATACCAACGCTGGCTAGAGTAAAGCTAGCACACACATGCCTATCTGTGCTACAATAATACCTTCCCTTGCAGCATCGACATACACGGAAAGTTTCTAGATAACTATACAGAGTAGCATGTGCCCTCTCTCCTCCCACACACTCTCATGTCAAGGCCTTTTCAGTTTTTACGGTGGGAATATGAACTGAGAGGAAACTGAAGTCCAGCTCCAGCAAAGCACTTAAGCATGTGTCAAATTATTACATGCAAGTGGTTCCGCTGAGTTAATGTGGCTGCTTTCCAACTTAAGTGCCCACGCAGAAGCACTTTGCAGGATGAAGGCCTAAAACTTCCATTTTTCACTGAAACGTCACCAGAATTTGAGATAGTGTGATCCAGATGTGCATATTTCCCAGAAGGAAGGGTTGTCATTTTCTGTTAAGTAAGAGTCCAATCCTGTGAGGTGCTGAGCATCCCTTCCATTTAAAACAATAGCAGTCAACAGCCCTCATCCTCATGAGATCAAACCTTTAAATGGGGCTTGTTGCAGAGATGGGCAGCGGCAAAGCCTCGATCTTCCCCAGAATTCTGGTCTGTGCAAATCCAGAGTCCATTTATATTAAGCTTCATCCATTTTACCCTATCTAATCCTTGGGCATTTTCCTCCTTTAACCTCCTTTCTGTGTCCTCACATCTTTTAATCACCCACTGTTTTAGATACAATCATTGTTCCTGTTTTCTTTACTATTATCCTCTCTACATCAGCACCTCAGCTTCTCTTCCCTCCAATAATAACAATAAACTACTATTATCATCTTTTCTCTCATGGCCCCAGGGAGGCCCCGTGTGGCCACAAACATTTGCTTTCATCTTTTCTCTTTCCTAACCTGTTTCCATGCTGCAGCTCACATGCTGATGCAGCAGCAGCTTTAGCTCCTGCTATTAGTCTATATTGCAGGCCTCCTGTAAGCTCAAGTTCTTGTGAATTGGGTCACATTAAGCAGCAGAGTATGATGCACAGAACAACTGAGAATCCATCATCTTTGGACACGGGTGTCACTTAGTTGCCCTCTGTCTGGTTAGGATATTAAGATTTTGCCTGACTTGGCTCAGCGTGCTCTAATACTGCAGTGCGTGAGTGCAATGGAAAGACGCTGACAAGGCTGTTCTCCCACCAGATTGGTGCTGAATCCAACATCTTTCAAGTTACTTCAAATGCACTTCTTACCATTTAGCTGGCTCCCAGACTGAGCATCTCCATCTCCAGAGAGAGACAGTGGATGTTCCTCATTTCTCTTCTGTCTTGAGCTTCTTTTTCTAAGATGAAGCACAAGGGCTGCCAGTGGAGCCAGTCTCTGCACAGAGATTTCAATGTAATGCGAGCTGCTCTGAGCTCACTGTGACTACCCAGTTCATTTCGTTTCCTAGCAGAGCCAGGGCCCTTTAAAGAAAGAGACTTGGAATGCTTCACTTTGTGGGTGGGCAGAGGCGTGTATGAACCAGAGAGGGAACACCCCAGGCAGATTTAGGAGCCAGAATGTAGCCTGAATTATACAACCAGATGGAGGAGTAAGGCCACACCCTACATGCCTACTAGCTAGCTGGGCTTAGAGGCCTGACACAGTTCCTCACATCCTGGAGCAGGTGGGCAGAGAGAGGCATTGGCTCCACCCTCCCCCATGCTCTGGATAACATAGCTGACCCAGCACAGGAAGAATCATAATTGCGCTGGTATAGTTACCCCACTGACTTCAGTGGAGTTACTCTGGATTCACACATGGCCCTGAGATAGAGTTGCCAACTTTCTAATCGCACAAAAACAAACACCTCTGCCCAGCCCCTGTCCCAAGGCCCCGCTCCACCCCACCCCTTCTCTGAGACCCCACCCCTGCTCATTCCATCCCCTCGTCTCTCCCTCACCCTCACTCACTTTCTCTAGGCTGGGACAGGGGTTAGAGTGTGGGAGGGGTGGGAGGGCTCCAGCTGGGGGTGCAGGCTCTGCAGTGGGTCCAGGGATGATGTGTTTTGGGTGAAGGAGGGGGCTCCTGGCTGGGGCTGAGGGGTTCAGAGTGCAGAAGGGGGTGTGGGCTCTGGGGTGGGGCTGGGGATGAGGGGTTTGGAGTACAGGAGGGGGATCCAGGCTGGGGTAGGGTGTTGGTGGGATGCAGGCTCCAAGAGGGAGTTTGGGTGTGGGAGAGGACTCCAGGCTGGGGCAGGGGATTGGGGTACGAGAGGGGATTTGAGGTGTGGGGTTCTGGCGGTGTTTACCGCAGCTCCCAGGAAGTAGCTGCCACGTCCCTGCAGTGCAGCCCCTAGGTGCATGGGCGGCCAGGGAGGCTGCACACTGCCTTTGCAACCACTGGCACCACCCCCACAGCTCCCATCGGTCACAGTTCCCGGCCAACGGAAGCTCCAGAGCCGGCACTAGAGGCAGGCGCAGTGCGTGGAACCTCCCTGGCTGCCCACGTGCCTAGGGGCCACAAGGATCTGGTGGCCGTTTCTGGGGGCTGTATGGAGCTAGGGCAGGCAGGGAGCTTGCTTTAGCCCCAGCCCCCCGCTGCGCCACTGACTGGATTTTTAACAGCCCAGTCAGCAGTGCCAACCAGTGCCACCAGGGTCCCTTTTCGACCAGGCATTCCGGTCAAAAACCAGTCACCTGGCAACCCTACCCTCAGAACTCACTGCTCCAGCCCTCAGTGTCAACGCAACGTCAATGCCAAGCCCGTGGACTGGTCTTTCAGCAGCTATGGTGCTGAGGGACAGGGTATAAGAACAGGAGAGCTGTCCTTGGTAACTATTTTCTATTCATGTCCCAAATACAGTCAACCTTTATGTTACAATGTTTTGCAGATGGACAGAATTTGTACTCACTGCTTTGTCCCATCATTCTCACCATTCTCTGTCATAAACTGGGGGAGACTAAATGAGGAAGCAGTGGGCGAATGCTCCATCTAGTTGATTCTGTCTCCTGCATTGTACAAGAATGCATGCATGCTAACAGCCAACATGTACAATCACTTCTAACAGCGCGTGCTTGAATGGGGATTACCAGGGGAAAGAGAGATGAGAAGCTCTTTGAGTGATCAGTTAGTCTCTGCTCAGTAACAACAGATCTACAGCTAGATCTGTCCAGGTTATACATTCTTTGGGGCAGGACCCTCTTGTCTTGTACCTGTCAGTGAAATGCCTTAGCATACTTTTGGCACCAGGGAAACAAAATATTAACCTTGGAGCTCCTTCTGGTTCTGCTGCATGATTAAACAGCTCACCGAGAGTGGATGACTAGTCCTAGTTACTGCACCTTTAAATGCTATCAGCTCAGTTATTACTCCTGTGTGGCTGTGTGCTCCTGTGAACTCTGGACCCAGAAGGGGGGGAATGTGTAAAGCCTCCTGGGTTTTGTCTTAAGCAGGCCTAACTTCCCCAAAGAAGCCATTGGAATGAGGCTGGTGACCTGAGCGCTCCCAGCTTTGCTCTTTATGCCACTTGTTTGCTGCATCATTTGTTTTGATACATTTTTTCAGTGAAATAGGGGGGGCGGGGGAATCAGAGACATGCTGCCATGTGTTTCTAAAATTAGCATCCTCTGCCTCCGTGAACCCTGATGGAGATTGTTAAAACTGAATTTCTCTGAGAGAAGGGAGGGATGTTTAAGAAAGGAGATTCTGCTGTGTGTAGCGAAAATCTGGAGCTGTATCTTGCCCTTAAAAATGGATCCTTCTCTCTTTCTCCCCCTCCTCTCTCTGTTTCCAGTTGTCAATCACAGATCATTCTCCTATAATGCAAAGTCCCTTTATATTAAATAACATGCCCATTTACCAGCCTACCCCCCCCATCCCAAATCACCCACATGCCTTCTTTTACAGGGCCTCCTGTCATGGTACAATCTCTATGACCACATCCAGGATACCCCTACCCTGACCCCATTTAGGTCCCCTCTTACAGACCCAATTCTGGTACCTACAGTGAGTTGAGAGAACTGTCAACTGCCTACTGTCTTCATGCTTTCCCCCTAAACCTCTATTCGTCTGTCCTCAGGTTGTGAGCTGTACCCTTCTTGAGTGTCTGAAAAGCACCAAGCGCAAGGGGAAGGAACCTGTAGGATGTTCACTGTTCTCTTTTGAAGCTCTGCTCTCAGGAAATATGGTACTTAAGTTTAGTATTTAGTGAGATATACTCCAGAAGGAGCTGCAGATGCTCAGCACCTCTCAGGATCAAGTCCCTATGGAAGACAACCCCATCCTTGCCGGCATCTGCACAAGTGAGTCAGGGTGTGGAAACCAAACAATCAGTTTCAAGAGAATCCATGTCAAATCAAGGTTGTGCAAAGATCTGCTGTTAATAATCAAGCAAAAAGGGATTGATGCCCCATGAGAGTTGCATAGCTCCATTAATGTCGGGGATCATAAAGGCTCTGCATTTGGGTAGCATTCCTCACTTGTGTGTCATATCTGTCTTCCCTTTCAGATGTGCTGCATGTCTGTTAAGTGTTGAATGCATAGCAGGTGCTGGTCTTGTTCAATACATAACAATGTAGCACTGATGGAGAAAGGAACATTTAACAGTGCTGACTGGGCCAACAGGTGGGTTTGTACCTGGGACATTTAGAGCTACAAGCATGAGCTTCTACTGCTGAGCAAGGGATTAAGTGCCCTACCAGGCAGCATGAGACTCTTACGTCCTAACCAGCCACTAAAGGCAGACAAACACCTGCCCTCTCTTAGAGATGGTTACAAATGTACCACTTGTGTCAACACAGGACATAGTCCCTAAAATAAGATGTGCTCACTATTGTACCATTGCTAACCACAAAACAGCGTTACACAGATACAGGTATAGATATGTTTGCAGTTGTTGTTTTTTAAAATATCTTTTCATGAAAACTGAATTTAAAAAATAACATTTTGATCCTTGTTATTTTATCATGGAAACCTAGCTTTGCAAAAGAAAACAAAAAATATTAACTAATTTTCAAGGCAATAATTGCAGTGTTGTGGCATTTTGGTTAAGTTAGGGCAAGAAATAGGATTTTTTTTTTCTCCCTAAAAAAACAAGACATAGAAATGTGACCTTTAAAGATGGAAACAAGCTCTATCAGAGAAACTCAAACGAAGAGCAATGTTCCCCTGGATGGAATGGTAAATTACAGATTACAAAACTTCACAACTATATTAATGACAAAGCTAACAACAATCCTTCATGTGAGAGATTTCTGATCACAGCTGGACAGCACAGTCTATGACATACCTATTCCTGAGTTTCTAGGAATCTGATCTCACCCCTGTGTATTCTGCAGGGGAACAGCGCTGTACTGACAGCTCCTAAAGAATTCAGTCTGCACATGAGGCAGCTGGTCTTTAATTTTCCCAGGAGAGATATTCTGCTAGGAGCAAAAGGCAAGTTCAAACTATGGCTGACTCAGTCCTGGGCATCTCTGCTTAGACCATCAGAGGTTAGTCCCAGGCACGATGTGGACATTTGTCCACCAAGAATTAGTCAGATCATCAACTCATTTTCCATAAACTGCTTTAGATGGCAGCAACCAGGGGCCCAATCCTGAGAAGCACTGAGCCCCTGCAAGGCCAACGAGCCACAGGTTTGATTTGACCCAGCATCTTATCACCAATCCCCTCTGCCTTCAAGCTTGAAGCTCCTTAGAAACTACCCTCTTCACCCTTCACGTGGATGCACATGGCACATGGATAGTGAAGCAGACATTTATTCCTTTTTGTTCACTCAACTGTATCACCCAGGCTAATGGGAATTATTTTTAACATACTCGGGCACCAGTGAAGGGATAGAATAGTGAGAGATAATGTATCTCTTTATTTTCCTTTGCAGCATCACAGTTTTAGAAATATGCATGACTTTGTCCAGCAGCACGACAGACAGGAGCTGCTAAGGTCTGGGACACCATCGCACTGAATGACAGGAAAAGGGAATTATTTGTTCTCCTGCAAACTTCTCCAATCCCGCCATTTATCTCAAACTGCAACCTTCAGGATTTAAGAGTTTGTTTGCTTTATTATTATTATTATCAAGAAGGGTGCCCTTCAGGTTGCATTAGGAAGCAAAGTCTGTCCTTTGCCAAAGGCAGCTGCTCACATGGCATGGTGCCCAGGTTTTCGCTTTGCCTCCGTGCAGGAAATTCTCATCACATAGCCTCTTGGTAATCAAAATGTTTCTTGATTTGGGCAGCCAGCTCATCCTATAGCCTTGACCCTGCAGCAAGGATCTCATCAGGAAGGTGCTGAGTGCCCTCAATCTGATTACACTCAATGGCACTCACCACCTCAGAGGAGGAGCTGGGCACCTGGCAACACTGGCCCACAAATTCAGACATTTCCCAATAAAGTTCAATGGAGTTTTACAGCTGAAAGGTCTTAAAGGTCTAGAGGTTTCAAGTGTTAGTGGGTAGGGTGGGGTGGGAGTTATCTGGAAGAATGATCTACTCCAGTGGTAGGGTGTTAGCCTGGGACTAGGGAGATGAGGTTCAATTCCCTGCTCTGACACGGACTCCCTGTGTGACCCCTGGCAGGTGACTTTGACTTTCTGTGATCAAAGCCAGCTCTGATGGGAGACTGGAGTGTTGCTAGCTGCATCCCTGACCCAGGCAATCTGACTTGTGTGCTGGCTGGTTGGGTCAGCTCCTCATCTGCATTATGCTCACGATCTCGCCAATCCCTCCTGGAAGCACGGTGGGACAGTGCAGTTCTGAACAACCCCCAGTGCAGGACTGTAATTATCTGCCACAAACTGACCCTGCATGCTTACCACCGGGCACAGAGGGCAGGAGGAATTCCCTTGCTGCTATCACTCCACTTGCGTGAGCTGAGCCTTCCAAAAAGACAAAATCCCTCCCTGGTGCAGCTCTGCTGCCTTCTTTGTCTGTAGAGCCTTGATGTAAAACAGCAGCCTGGTGACTGAGAGAGCCTGCTAATGACATGCGTTTTCACACTTCCTTTTGCTCTAAATATTGAAGGAGGCTCATGCTGTTTGAAACTAGCAGGGTTCAGCGAATGTGATGTCCCATGATTTAAGGAATTAAACATTTAAAGAGTTCAGTCTCTGAAGTGCTGTTGGTGGCATTACCAGCTGAATTATTGACCCAGGCAGAGGGAAGCCAGCAGCCCTATTAATTCCAATCGAGTACACAAGATCTTGTGTCTTTCTGGTGATCTCAGAGCTGCTGAACAGACGGCCCATAATCTTCATGCTCTCCTGTTTCAGATCTGGAAATTCCAGGGATTATGCCAGCTCAGTCTCTGTGTTTTAGGGGTCCTGATGCAGGCAAAGACTCAAGGCAAGGAGAAGAAGAATCCTATCACGTGGAGCAAGGTAGGGAGTTGCTGGTCACTAGATAATGAGAAGAGACTGCAATGTTTCATTCTATCATGCGTCTCTTTTCATGACAAAGTAAGGGGTAAACCTGAGCTTCACCAAACCAGAACACTACTCTGAGGGGATGGATGTCTGCTCTGCACTCAGGGCTGTGACTGCAGCAGGCACAGATATACCCAAGCTAGCTTTGATCTAGCTAGCTTGAAAACAATAGCAGCAAAGCCAGGACCCTGGCTATGTATTCCAGCAGCTAGTCTAGGGGTGGTCAACTTGTGGTTCCGAAGCCACATGCGGCTCTTCAGAAGTTAATATGCAGCTCCTTGTATAGGCACCAACTCTGGGGCTGGAGCTACAGGTGCCAGCTTTCCAATGTGCCGGGGCGGGGGGCGGGGGAGGCTCACTGCTCAACCCCTGGCCCTGCCCCCACTCTAGCCCTTCCCACCCCCTCCCCATAGCTTGTCATGCCCTCCCTCCTCCCCCTGCCTCCCAGAGTCTCCTGCACAACAGGAAACAGCTGATCAGAAGGTGCGGGAAGGGAGGCGGAGGCGCTGATCGGTGGGGCTGCTGGTGAGCGGAAGGCACTGGGAGCAGGGGGGAGTGGATCGGGGGGTGGCTGACGTATTACTGTGGCTCTTTGGCAATGTACATTGGTAAATTCTGGCTCCTTCTCAGGCTCAGGTTGGCCACCCCTGAGCTAGTCCATGATACAGCACTGCTGTTATTTCAGTGAGATACATTAAAACTAGCTGGGGTACGTCTACACCTGCTGGAGTCAGAACCCTGACCGCAGTATAGACATACACCAGAGATGAATTTGACCCTTAGGGTAAGTGAGTGCTACTTCACTGGCTTCAGCAGGACTTGCAACTGTTTAGGTCACGGCTGAATGTGACTCATTATTTCATTAGTTGTCCCATAACACTGTAACCATCTCATGGCTGTCTAACAGCATGAGTGAAATGAGTTTGGTGGGTCTCAGCCCAGTTCCTAATGGCCTAGTGTCAACACACAAAAACCACCATGCTTAGCTCTAGTAGGTAACTGTCAGCACTTGGCAGCTGAAGCAGAGATACCAAAGGCTGAATGAGCATAGAGAACGAACAACCATTGACATCCTTCCTGGGCAGGGTTAAGGCACAGGGGCAGGGCAGTTTGGGAGAAGCGTACCCCTGCTGCTGATGCATGCTGTACCAGTTAGGGGGATAAAGAGAGACTGCAGTCTACAGAGCTCTCACTCCAGCACTTTTCACACAGTACTAAATTCACCAAATTCTATTTAATAATTTGGTATTTTTAAAACACAAAAGCTTAATATTCTACATAGAGCTGGTGAGAAAAAATTTGTTTTTGTCAAAAAGTTCTGTGGAAAAGTTTGACTTTTTGTCGATTAAATTTTATTTTATTTCAGCAGCTGAACCTCCTCCAAAATTTGGCCAAAATCTGAAAAAGTTTTTGGGGTAGAACTGTTGAAAACTAAAAAAAAGTGATGTTTTCATCTGAAAAACTTCAATGAAAGATGGAACATTTCAGGCAAAGCAGACACTCACAATAAACATTTTCATTTTGTTAAAACCTCCAGTTTCCACTGGGAAAAAAAATTGATGCAAAATTTTCAACCAGCCCTAATTCTTAACATGGGCTAAATAAATTCACAGAGAAGCTGTGCTGCAATTTAACCAGACCCTCTAGAAAATGAGTTTTCTGCCCACGAGATGTTTTGAAAAGCATAAAACCTAAAATTTGATGGAAAACAGCCACATGCCCTCTGTGTTACAGACAGAGGTGGCTGAGTTTACCATAAAAATACATGAACCCAGCAATCTGTTAGAATATCACGAGCACTGCCATTAAGGAAAGGAGGATGGAGCAGAAAAATCTGAGCAGCAGCAGGAGCAGGAAACAAGTATAAGCAGCTCTTCAATGGGTATTAGCGCATGTTCATCCCTAATCATGTAAGCCCATAGTTGTCTCAATTTGGAATGGAACTTCACATGTGAGCAATTCTTATAAAGATTCCTAATTTGCATCTCTCCATCAGAGCAGTTGATGTAACTTCACCTACATAAATGAGGCACTGAACAAATTGCTTGGATGAGGCCAATGGCACAGCTATTTGCAAATTCTGTCATGATTTATTTTATTCTGCAACGTATCAAGGTCCTGGATGATCAAATATTCATGGGTAGGGCTTCCAAGAGCACTGTCCGCTGGCCTCACCATTGACCTCAACAGTAAAAGATTTAATTAAGAGTAAAGTCTGTGCTTTTGAAAATTCCACCACATGTGATCATTAATAATAGTATAACATATAAAGGGCCTCTCTGAAAGAGAGAGAGAGAGAGCATGAGCACGCATTACGTTGGAGGACCCCCAAACCAAAGTTGCTCTCTTCTACGGGGATTTTGCTTGTATTTTTTCTTGAGTTTTGGACTGCTTTTCTGATCCTGGGAATCTCCAGGAGGAAAAGAGGAGAAGTGAGGGAATTAAAAGGTAAGAGGAAAAGAAAGGAAGAAAGGGAGGAACACACAAAAGGGGAGATGACAGCTATCAAAACAGTCTAACTGTAAAGTCTTTAGGAGTCTATTCTTCATAATAGTTGACACTCAAAACCCATAAATTGGTTTTAAATCACCAGCTAAGCCTCTCTCTGCCCGTGTCTCATTTTGCTATTCAGGACAGGGGTAGAATAGAGTTAGAATGGGGATTCTGAAATCTTAGCAGGCACAGCCAGTCAGTCACTCTCTTCTTCACTATCCCTGCTTAATTCACGAGAGCAAAAGGAAGATAAATAGATGTTCTAAGCAGCCTGAGGGCATACAGAATCAAACGTGCATTAGACAGACAGACAATAGGAAGGGGAGATGGATGCTGGGACAAAGAGGAAGGATGGATGTATGGATAGATATACTTTAACGACCACATGCTATTTTTTGGCAGCAAATGAAACATTTTTTTCCAATTATCCAGTAATTAGTTAGAACACATTTCAGCTGTGCCCTCGTTTTCCACATTACCATGTGCATACGCCTCCCTGCTCTTGGTCAGGGCCTTCTGTCACTGGATCAAGTTTCTTTTCTTTCCACTCCCCCAGCCATTTTGTGTGTGTGTTGGAAATTAGTCAGTATGTGAATGAAGATCTGAAATTCCTTGGTCTTAATTTCACACACAAATTAGACAAAACAAAAAGCTATTACAAGGCGATATGAAATTCATATTGATAATATTTTACTGCACTAAACCTGGCCTTCAGGGCACAATTAGAACATTTCAATAAACCACCAGGTCTAACGCTTATTAACACTATCACACCACGCTATTTCTATCTAATGCAAAACCTCACCAAACAATAACACCCCTTTGACAATGTTCAGCTTGATTTATCACCCAGCCATTGAACTGCCCTTATGAATTGAAAATATAAGAATTCTCAAATCACACTGAGCTCAGAATAACATCCATAACACATCATCTCCTGAATTCCCAAGAAGCAACTGGCCCTGACAAAGCTGCATTCTAAAACTTCCTTGCAAAATACATGATCAAATACCTTGTCAATCTTTATCACTCAGCTGCTAAGTTCATAAAGACTAGTTAAAATGCTGTGGTGGGTACATGAAGTGTAAAATAACAATTTCATGATGCAGCATATTGGGTGCAAATAAAAATATAATAATAAAAGCAGCATAGTAGTTCTCAGGCAGTGGAGGCAAACTTGATTCTAAATCCCTAGGATTTAGGATTTATACAGCATTTTCCCGTCCTTAGGCCACAAACACTTTGCAAGTATGTTAAGTGGAACTATCAGTACTGCCAACCCCAAGAGGTCAAAAGTCATGCCAATGATGATGATGGCTTTTGTGGTTTGGAAATATTTGTCCATCAAGAACTGTCCCTGGGAGCATCAATTTATTTCATGTAAACACCGTACAGTCTTTGGTTACCACCAGACTAAGCTGGATTTGCCCTGTGCAATAAACATGAAAGGCTTCATATACCATGATCAGTCTCCTGAGCCCCTCTATGTAGGTCAAACTTTTCAAGCTTGGGTGTATGAAGTTAGCACACAAAAGTGAGTTTTTCAAAAGCATCCAAGTGATTTAGGAACACAAGTCGCACTGAAAGCCAAGAGAATTTGTACTCTGAAATTACTCGGGTGCTTCTGAAAACCCCTGCCTGAATTCACGTCTGGGTACCAAAAGAAAAGCGATCTTTTTAAGGATGCTGAAAACCTGCAGCTCCCCTAGATTTCAATGGGATTTGTGGGTACTCAGCACCTCTGAAAATCAGGCCACTGTATTTAGATGCCTGAATATGAGGCACCCAAGTATGAAAATGTGCCTGTAATACATACATCTGGTCTCACTCTTAATGCTCGTTTTTAAACCAAAGTTCTTCTCTCCCTTTCAGTGTTTTTCCTTCCTTTTTCTCTCTGAAGAGTGAAGATGCCCTGATCCCCAGTGTGAAGGAAAGGGCTTGTTGCCTAAGGAAGTGGATAATGGGAGCAAGGCTGTCACCGCTATCTGCGGGGCCCCTGCTGAGCTGCTCTGGTCTGAACGCAACGTGGTAGCAGCCGCTCCTTGACTGACGAAAACGATGGAACTCCAGCTGAGTAGCCGTGATGAGAGCTCTAGCTGTTTCTATCCTAACAGACCACATGCAGGGTTTGCCTATGTAGCTTGCAGGCCTTTTGGTTGAATCAGGAACTTTGATGACCCTTCACAGTGAGTCTGCTAAGTGTTTTAACCTATTTGTTACGCATCTCTGCTTGTGACTCTCAAAAGAAAGCAGATGCTGTATGGAGCCAGAGATTCAGAGTAACCATGTTCTTTTTGCTTCTGGAAGATGGTGTAAGGCTGGGTGGCATGGGACAGCGAAGCAGTAACACGGCAACAGGAAAAGAGGTCTGTCCAGCCGGGGACAATCAGGAGAAACCCAAATCAGAACCACGTAACACAAGCACTAGGAAAAGCCAACAAAATCTTCTCCAGCTTGGGGCTCTACAGAACCCTCAAATCAGAGCTGAGCAGAGCCTGCCCTGCACTGCTCTTCCTCACTCCCAGATATTCTAATTCTGGTCCCCACCGGCCTTTCTTCTGAACAGCTGTGCAAAAAGAGGGAGGGGGATGCAGGAGTCAACCCCTTGAGTGTCAGGGCCCTGGCAGTGCCCTTGCACCCTGTTGCAGATGATTTATCCTTTTATCCTCAAGAACGTACACTGCTCTGCTTCTGAGCAATGAAAAACAGGCACAAGCAACCAATGATTAGTTACAATAAACGAGTGACGTTTTTGGCTGGGGTCCTATGCTGTCTGTGCGCATGTGTGTACATTTACATGTGACACTGACCTCTACAGCTGGGCCACAGAGAGGATGCCAACTGCTACCGGTTATCAGATTTTTTTTAAGGAAGGGCCTGGCCCCACTGACGTCAATGAGATTTTGCCTTTTAGTCCGATGGAGCCAACATTACACCGATGGTCTTAATCTAGTGATCTATCAAGCATCTGCTGTCTGCAACATGGTTCCATTGCTGTTCTGACCTCTCTATGGAGGTCTCTATGGAGGCTGACTTTTCATTCTTTATATTTCAGGCCCCTTCTAAAGGCCAGGGCAAGCTATTGTCCAGTCAAGTCATGTGTTATTATGAATTCTATCTAAAGTGGTAGTACCGTACTAGGAACCCCGTCATGGACCACGACACCATTGTCCTAGGTGCTGTACAAAACACAGAACAGAAAGACAGCCCCAACAAGCTCTGCACATAAATATGTTGGCATCTCGGAGAAAGCCTTATCCCCACTGATACTAAACTGGGAGGAGTGGTAGATACGCTGGAGAGTAGGGATAGGATACAGAGGGACCTAGACAAATTAGAGGATTGGGCCAAAAGAAATCTGATGAGGTTCAACAAGAACAAGAGCAGAGTCCTGCACTTAAGACAGAAGAATCCCACGCACTGCTACAGACTAGGGACCGAATGGTTAGGCAGCAGTTCTGCAGAAAAGGACCTAGGGGTTACAGTGGACGAGAAGCTCCGATATAAGTCAAAACATGTCCTTAGCCCTTGATGCCCAAAGAAGTAGCTAATGCATTTTGGCCTGTATAAGTAGCGAAGGCATTGCCAGCCCAGACTGCCAAGGACGTGGCATTCATTCCCCTCTTATTCAACATTGAGTGAGGCCTCATTCTGGATACTGTGTCAGTTAGGGCCCCGACACTAAAGAAGGCTGTGGGACATTAATTGAAAACGATCCAGTTGGAAGCTGGCAACAAAATGGATTATTAGCAGTGCGGAGCCATGACTTATGAGGACGAGCTGTAAGGGGAAACTGCAGGTTGTTATTTAGTCTGCCCAGAAGAAAAGAATGAGAGATGGATTGGGATTTGAGTCAGCGGCTTCTTCAACTACCTGAAAAGCGGGAGTTCCCAAACGATGGATGGATTTAACTGTTCTCAGTACATAGGTACCAGATGACAGAACAAGGAGTAATGGTCTCAAGTTGCAGTGGGGGAGGTCTAGGTTGGATATTAGGAAAAAAGTTTTCACTAGGAGGTTGGTGGAGCACTGGAATGGGTTACCTAGGGAGGTGGTGGAATCTCCTTCCTTAGAGGTTTTTAAGGTCAGGCTTGACGAAGCCCTGGCAGGAATGATTTAGTTGGGGATTGGTCCTGCTCTGAGCAGGGGGTTGGACTAGATGACCTCCTGAGGTTCCTTCCAACCCTGATATTCTATGATTCTATGATTCATCTAGTTAACACCCACAAAGATGTCCATTCTGAAAAACTGGACGGAATTCAGCTGCTGAGACAGCAACCCTTGGTTAAACCGAGACAACTGAATTCTGTACTCAGTTACACCACCGTAAATCCAAAGTCAGCGAAGTTACTCCAGCCTTATACCGGCACACCCCATGAGCAGAATTTGGCCCACATTGCTGTGTCAAGCTGGGCACCTGTGATGTGTATTTGAAAATGTGCCCCAGTGAGTTCTTTGTGATCATGTAGGAATATTTCTTCCTATGTTACCTGTAGGAGGAACAATGTCCTAGTGCATAAGGTGCTAGCCTGGAACCTGTGAGAACTAGGCTCAGTTACCTGCTTTGCCTAGAACTACCAGAGTGACCTTGGGCAAGTCACTTAGTCTCTTCATGCCTCAGTTCCCTATGGGTGCTGTGAGGACAAGTCCAGTAAAGACTGAGAGGTGCACAGATACTATGGAAATGGGGCCATAAGTACCTAAGAAAAATAGATTCCTATCCACAATAAGAGCTCTGTGGCACGTAAAACAGACACGACAGGTGCCTTAGAAATATGACTGGCCAGATCAGATACTGTGATATAAACAGAAACAGCATAACTAATTGCAGATTCCATTCCAGGATCTATACATGTTCCATTGCTCATTTTTACAGTAAAATGTAATTTTGGGTGAAATGAACAAAACAAACTATTGTTCTATTGCCTATACAGTCTCAAAACTATGTGAATACAACCAGAAACCCCTCTGGAAAATCTGGTTATGGCCAAAATGTGATTTTCTCCAACCCACTCCTTCTTGATGCTTGTCTCAGTTCTATGCACAGCTCCCAACCCATCAAGACTGAAAAGTGACACACTGGCCTTTGAAATACGTGACAAAGACCCCCAGTGACATTGCAGATACATTAGCAGAGGATGGTGCTGGGAGTGACATGCCATAAACTTTTCCGTAACCCCAGCTTCAAGATTCTGCCTTTCAGCTGAAATCATTTAAGGCACTGAAATAAACCATGAGGCGACAGCAGGTTTGTGTGGGCTGGAGGTAAATTTGGGCCTGAAGTGAGTGATGTACCCAGTGAGACGTAGCGGAGAGGTACACTCCTTCCTATGCCTCTCTTGAGTCAGATCTGCTCAGGGGAGCAACAAAAACAACTTTCTCCTCCTGTCAGCATGGCAGAGTTGACAGAGCTGCCACAAGAGCATAATGTGGATGCTGTTCTGCCTCTCTCTTCACTAGCAAAGTTCTCTCTGGCTCCACAACTCTAGTCACATTACATCTAGCAGGATCGAGGGGAAATCACTTGTGCAAGGGCTCAAAGTCCTTGATTTTCCTTCTTCCCCCTCACTGTGTTGTCCCACATTGGTCCCTCTCCAGGGAGTCCAGGCTTCTCTTCCCTGTGGTGTCTCCAGGCTGCTCTGTAAGGCATGAGGAACCTGCCGAGCCATTTTTCCAGAGGTCTTTCTTCCCCATGTACTAAGTAGGAAGAGCACGGCTTGGTTTTTCAGACACCAGACCTGGCTGGCAGACAGAAAAACCTTGTTTTGAGCACTAAGCAAATCTAATATATAAATCATCAAGAGAGAACAAAATAGAGGACCTTGTTATATCACTTAACATTGCTGCTTTCTTGACCTAATGGTGCTTTAGGGATTTTGATTGGGATGCTAAAAATACAGACACATCTATTCTGTTTACATTTGGAGAGTGGCTGTTTATTGCCATCCCAGTGACGGTTTGGGCATACCGAAAAGGGACCCTTAAAATTGGCTGCTTAACAGAGATGGATCTTCTACTGAAAGTGCATGAGAATGGTTCTTAGTGGGCCTGTCTGTGACATTACCCCAGCCATTCATATAAGTTGAATTACACCAGCATAAAAGCGGTGTGAGTGAGATGGACTCAAAACTAGTCCACTTGTGGAGCTCTCTTCAGATAGAGGGCCTGCTACTAGAGATATCTCTCCTATACTGGAAATCTGCCCTTATTTCCTCTGTGTGAAAGAGCTGAACACTGGGAGAGCAAATCCATTTCAGACCACTCTGTTCTGTAATACAATATGGTAGCAGTATTTCCTTGTGTGTAAATTGTGGATATTTGAGCTTAGGACATCTCCAGTTCCCCCACACACCGGTTTTTTTTACATCAATGATTTGGGGCAAAGTTCCTACGGGGCCAAATACACCCCAAGCGTAAGTCCAATGAAGTCAACAGGAGTCACCAGAGAGGACTAGCATCCTGCTAGCATCATCGGTAATTGCGTCTAAGTAAGGGCTACAGGATGAAACCCAATATTCATGCCAATAATTCCTTATACTCTTTCTTCTATACTAGCCATAGTTTGGTGATAGGCTATTCCATTTATGAGCGCTGTGTATAAAGTGCAGGAATGTGCTATGCTTACTTTACTTATTGGGGAATTGAAATGGAAGCAGACAGCAATCCCAATGCTACCACAGGGTTTATTAGGACAATGAGGTTTTCTAAATCACAGACCTTCTCTGAGTGACAAATTGGGAGAAAAATCTGCATTTGCCAATTACTGCCTCTACTCCACGGTAAGAACAAGCCACCAGATTATTCTTCACTGGGATAACATCTGACATGTGCTGAGAAGTTTAACGTTCATGGGGCCTTGCAATGAAATGAGCCTGCCAACAATGCTTAAATGTCAAATGAGGTTTTGCATTAGATACACTGCACTTGTCTGGCAACATGGCATTGACCTGGAAGACTAGATGGGTTGGAGGTTGCTTAAGGGATTATGAACTTTCAAACCTAGGTCACTGATTTAAAACCAGCCAGCCCAGGTCAGCAGCCACTAAGAAGTTTTTACCACCGATGGTGGTTTGGTGGCCTTCACGAAATGAGTGAGTGGTCTCAATCTACTACCTAGTGCTGAGCTTTGCAGATCCCGTGCTGGTGGTTGTAGAACACTGGCTGGACAGAGAGAGGTTGTGGTAATCTAGCCGTCCAGTCCCAGACCTGGACTTTAGTGTCCACCAGTCTGGTCCTGTCCCAAACCTAGACTTTTGCGTCCAAAGTTTGGGGGCTTACCTGAAACTCCCCCAAGCTCACTACCAGCTTGGATATTCTCGCTGCCACCAGATCAGGAATTAATCTATGGGGCCTGATCCCCCCTTTCC